>NW_007431202.1:0-464 GCF_000475195.1 Diaphorina citri
TTTCACGTCATTGAACCTGGTCGAATGTTCGAAGTATAACATTCTATACTGTTCATAGAATATTTGAAACGTCATCGTTAGGTCATACTGAAATAGTAGACATTGAGGAAATAAGATATAGGTACATAGCAAGAAACAATCCTGGCCGAAAGTAGTGAATTTGCCAACACCAATAAGTTAATTCCTAAAAGGAATCAAGCCAAAACAGGGTGAAAAAGTATTCCCTAATTCTAATTGCATTGCGGAAAGAATAGCTCGAGCACTAGATCCTTCAAATAATTGATCATAATCCATGCCACTTACATTACATTAAAATGGGGGTCTTTTCTGACGAGATTTCTTTGTGCGGAGTCCAGTATGTAGGACTATTGCCACAACCCACTCAATTTTAAAATTATTGTACCAAATACATAAGACCTTGTTTAGACTGCGGGAGTAAAGGGACTTTTCAGTCTCATTCTGGC
>NW_007431203.1:0-464 GCF_000475195.1 Diaphorina citri
CGAATTGCATTCAGAGTCTTCACGGAGGGTTGCAATGGTATGAGGAAAGTGGGGAGAGATGATGCAACGCAGGTGAATCTTATATTATAAGAACGAGATCCATTCACAGTTCACAGTTCACATTTCATAGTTCACACACTGATCGCTCTATCTCTAGTGTTGTCATAAAACTCATCAAATATTACAAGATTTACAAGTTACAATTATCTAGTGTTATTGACGTGGAGAAAGATGTAATGAGAGTGGAAATGACAGTAGTAACTTAGATTACCTTTGTGGGCGACGAAAAAACTGTGACCAGTCCTTCTTGGTGTTAGGACAAAAAGGGCCTGAAAAAGATTAACTGAAAACTTTCTAAAAACGAAAAATATCTGGTCTTCGTTAACAACCAATTCATAAAATAACAACGGTAAATCGCCATTCAGATACACGTAATCCTGGTTGCTGCTTTTCTCAAGTGCAAA
>NW_007431204.1:0-464 GCF_000475195.1 Diaphorina citri
AAAAAAAAAAAAAAAAAAAAAAAAAAAAAAAAACAGTAGGTACTAAGTATAATGGCCTACTACGCAATAACTCGAATAGAAGCGAGACCTTCCTGACCTAGACAGAAGCTCACAGAAGTACTACATTAGTAATTTAGTCCTGAAGTATCTACTGATGCCCTCCACTTTAAGTGTGAGGTATGATGTCCTACTACAAAGTGCATTAGCTCAAATCCTCAAAGAGTAGCAAGACCTACCTGACCTACACAGTAACTACAACTGTCCTGAAGTATATTTACTAATGCCCTCACTATAAATATGAAGTCTAATGTCCTACTGCATTTGAATCTGCCATAAGTAGTTGTCCTACGTCCACAATATCACCATCTCATGAATCCCAGAGCCTTGAATTGTTTCTGTAGTGTGGAAGCTCAAATTACATCTTTTACCTTGCGCGTTTCTTGCTTCCACTTGACTAGTTCTTC
>NW_007431205.1:0-464 GCF_000475195.1 Diaphorina citri
CGGGCGGGAATCGAACCCGCGGCCTAGCGCTTACAAGGCAGACGCACTACCAACTAAGCTAACTAGGCTGGCTACAGTGGGCTTCCAACGAGAGCCAAACCTATTGCACACAACATAGTAAGGCGAAACTTCAGAAAATTCAGGTCAGGATTATCTTAAGCAAAAACTCCCCCTCCTTTCTCCTCTTTTTATTCCTTCCCCTCCACTTCTCCCCCTCCAACCCTCTTTTCCCCTCCCATGGGTCTTAACCTCCCATCCCGACCTTTGCTAACTCGAACAATATTGCCGCATTCTTCTCTGAAAGAGGGAGGGAGATGGAGAAATGGGGAAAAGGAGAGACGGAGGGAGAAAAAGGAGAAGGAAGAGAAGGAGAGGGAGGTAGAAAAACAATAAGGTGCTCTTTTCTTCATCAGGGAGAGAGTGAGAGAGAAAAAGACAAACATGGAATTAGGAGGAGAAAAAGG
>NW_007431206.1:0-464 GCF_000475195.1 Diaphorina citri
CCCATGAGCTCCTCTCAAAACAAGATTAATACTCCAGGGGCCTCAACTTGGGAGGTGAGAGTTGAGGGGATGAATTCATAAGTCTATGATTAATTCAAGGGGGGGAAAAAACATCTCTCCCACTGTCTCTCGAGATGAGTTTCCAGACACACTAGCACTCTTGTTTCTTCAATCCATCAATATAAGACGGTCTTACCGACACTTGATAGGTACGTCAGTTGTACCTTAGGCACTTATGGTAAAAACACACTACCCTCACGTCACGTGAGCTCATGGGGAGTCGAAAACATGTGGTTCAAAGTTCCGTCCTGAACCAAGGTTTTTGGTAGGTTTGGTATCGATGAAATACCGAAACCCTTGAGGATATACGATTATACAAATATTACCCTGATATAGGGTGGTTAACACAACATTAGACATACGGTATTCGTAAGCTGAACTGCTTTTCAAGTGTTGTTTCTATG
>NW_007431207.1:0-464 GCF_000475195.1 Diaphorina citri
CGGGGCGTTTGTTTCTCCTTTCTCATCAAATTATCAAATTCCATCAAACACTCGTTATGATGGTAATTGCAGTTCTTTTGTATTTTGGAAAATAGCTTGTCTTTCTTGTTTTATCTTTTCTCTCGTGAAAATTTCAGTTTTACTACTCGATGTCTTATGTTAAGTTTAGTTCAGTTTCAATTGTCCGACTTTAGTCACTCATTCATCAGAGATTTGAGTTTTGGTAGGTATACCTAGAGAAAGATTTGACTAGACGGAGTTGAGGGTGGACAGTGATTGTGTCGACTATTTTAAACTATTTCAATGACAGATATTTCGAACTGTTTCACAATTTTGGATAACACTGTTTCTTCGAGTTTCATACATAAAAAAACTTAATTGTAATTTGTTGAAGAAGAAGAAAAACAGAGAAAAAATGGAAATAAACTGACCCTACTTTTTGAAAAGTAAGAAGAAAACATCTC
>NW_007431208.1:0-464 GCF_000475195.1 Diaphorina citri
CTTTTCAGTGAACTAGATCCTCAAGAGTAGTTCTTTCAAAACTTGTAACTCGCTCTTTAGTTCCCTATACAATAAACATTATAAACAATAACCAGCTGTATGCTGTACGAGACCACGATTCCGCGCATGTGCCCTGCGTCGAAAGTATCAGAGAATAATCGGGAGTCAAAGAGCGAGTTGAAAAAAAGAGTAGTTCCTTTTACTGAGTAGCTCAGTTGGGATTCAATCCCAAAGATGAGTCAAAAGTCGCATCTTTAATACGTAGACTACTTGGGCTTCGAAGTTGTTCAAAGCTGTAGGTCTTTATTATACCTTACCTACTTCATGTTCCACTATTCGGCATTTGTAGAGGTAATGGAAAGTCGTGCCATGTTCACACCAGACTTTTTTTTCTACTCTGTTTGGTGTACAAGATTTATAATGATGTAATGTAATAGGATGATATCCTCTCTCCCTTTCTTTTG
>NW_007431209.1:0-464 GCF_000475195.1 Diaphorina citri
TATTTATTCAAACTCTCGCTGTCTGTCACCTAATAAGACGTTATAAGTAAGTCATTCAGAACTCTCATAAGTGTTAAGACAAGTGTAAAGCTGTGTGGACGCATAGTTGACGACGTCCACTATGCGTGGACGTAGTTTTACACTTAACTTAACGTCGACCGATAGTTGATCGGGGTGAATCTATGTTGTCGAGGCAGTGTACGGTTTCAGTCGACAGTCGGTCAATGGCGTCGGCTATGTGTGAACCCATCTTTAGACAGCCCGACAAACAAGAAGCTTAGTCGACCATTGCCTCTGGCGAGTCTGTCACTTCAAACTTGCCTCGGTGGTGTAGTGGTCAAGGCGCTCGCCTGGTAAACAGGAGGGCGTGGATTCAATCCCAGCCCAGGTATGGAATTTTATCCTCGATATAATTTGAGAATTTGACCACAATAATAGTAGTAGCCTACTGCTGGAGTAAAGGG
>NW_007431210.1:0-464 GCF_000475195.1 Diaphorina citri
ATGTCCGCGGGCCGGGACTCGAGAAATGTACGGTTCGGCCGTTATTAACGACAAAACTTTGAAAAAACTCAAAAAGAGTTGGCGATTCTCAGGCCTTTTAAATTTCAGCCAAACTAGCTCGAACTCAGCACAGAGATTCGATATACATATTATGTAGATCAAAAATATCCTTAGAACACAAACACATTCTCGAGTAAGCAGTGTGCACAGATCCAGGGGGATTCAAGGTGTTGAAAATTTGGTTCCTTCATTGTTCCAAAACATGACCTTGCTCGATTCCAAGTAAGAACTATGTTACTAAGTATACTTTATGGTCTTTATTCTCTACCAGTATGGTCAGGTTATGATTATGATACTTCTTTGAAATATATGTATACAGTTGAGTACAAAATTTTCGGGAGTTTGTATTCACAGACCCAGGCCTGACAGACCATGGTCAGTCAGGCGGTCTGAGCGTGAGTGGT
>NW_007431211.1:0-464 GCF_000475195.1 Diaphorina citri
TTATCGTCCCGAAATCGAAGAGAGAAGGAAGACAGGATAGGAGAAAGCCAGCCGTTCCGGGAACGAACATTATCCGTAAAGGATAAAATCCGCCCCGGGCGGGAATCGAACCCGCGGCCTAGCGCTTACAAGGCAGACGCACTACCAACTAAGCTAACTAGGCTGGCATGGTTCCTAAATTTGATCCTGGCACAAACTAAACACGTTTTTGGGAGGTGACGAATTGACTCTAGTTGACCTTTTTCTACCTCGGTGTCCATTGGAATTTTTGGATGTACCTATATTTATAGACAAAAATGACACAAATCAAAATGGTCTTCAACTCCATTCGAAAAGAGCGAGTCAAAACAGTTGCCTCCCGGGATCCGAAAAGGGCCCCCCGCGTAATCTCGGGGATATGCTTTTTGCTTTTTTGACAGCCCCGCCCCCCCACTCACCCTCCCCTCTCCCCCTTAGATGAGAGG
>NW_007431212.1:0-464 GCF_000475195.1 Diaphorina citri
GAGGAGGAGGAGAAGAAGAAAAGAAGAAGGAGGAGCAGGAGGAGGAAGAGGTATAAGTAGTAGATCTTACTAACGCTTCTTCCAGCTTCTCTCCTCCCCCTCTTACAAGTAGGTATTGTGAGAGAGAATCTAGAAGGATCAGAAGGAAGAGGGGAAGAGAACACAAGGTTTGTGAACCTCTCCCTCCCCGCCACTAAGGGATGAGAGGGGAAGTAGGAGAGGTGGAGGGAGGGAGGAGGGGGAGAGGGGGATATAAAGATTTAGTAGCAACACACAGCTGAGGTATCGGTTGGGATAACTAAACTAACGTGTTGGAATTATCAGCAATTAATCTTGCAATGAAACTCTATCTCTAAGAAGATGAAGAACGAGAAGAGAAGGAGAAGGAGGAAAAAGAAGAAGAAGAAGAAGAAGAAGAAGAAGAAGAAGAAGAAGAAGAAGAAGAAGAAGAAGAAGAAGAAGAA
>NW_007431213.1:0-464 GCF_000475195.1 Diaphorina citri
AAATAAGGTTCGTTCTTGGAACGGCTGGCTTTCTCCTATCCTGTCCTTTTCATTCGATTTCGGGACGATAAGACCTCCCTTATTTAATTTTTCCGTTCCAAACCTGTTTTAAAAAACACATCATAAGTGACCATTTAAGTCAGCATGTACAGTTTTTTAAGTCACCCTGTATTTACATCATTACTAATTCAGCAGTGCTGATTCAAAGGTCGACATTTCCCTTACGTCAGCATTCAGCATGTACAGTTTCTTATTTGTGACAAGGATATTGTTATAAGAAAGGATACAAGATGGTCCCGACCCTTGTCACAAATAGTTGACTCAGGTGACTTGGTGGATGTCAACTAAGTATATATGTCAGTTAGTTGACCTCTTTTATTTGGAGAAATGTTTTAGGTCTGTATCAAGATATTTCCAGGAAGCATATTTTTTTTTTCTTTTTTCTGTACATATCTCTTTTTTTA
>NW_007431214.1:0-464 GCF_000475195.1 Diaphorina citri
GATTCAAGCTCTACACTGAATTCTTGAGTTTATCTGTTATTTGTCTGACTTGCCGTATGAACATATCGAGCTGAGTTATGCCAGAGTTTGGATTAAGCCAGGACCGAGGCAGAACACTGGAAACCTGTGGAGAGAAGCGAAAACATTGAAATAGTTTATTCAAACATTTCTACAGTTCCGTTTCCATAATTTCAACGTTATTTTTAAGATCTTAATAGGTAAATACGAAAATCGAATGTTGAGTAAAACGCCTTGTTAAGTTTTCGATGCCAACCTAGTTAGGTTGGAGAATGATCCTCTGGTAAACGATATTTCGATTCCCACTCGGAACGAACTTTATCCTAAACAGATAAGTTCTACGAACGGCTGGCTTTCTCCAATCCTGTTCTCCTTGTCTCTTCGATTTCGGGACGATAAAACCTTCATTGCTAGAGTTCCCTCTATCTAACCTCTTGAAAAAAAAA
>NW_007431215.1:0-464 GCF_000475195.1 Diaphorina citri
AAAAGAGAAGGAATTTGATATCATGAAGAGAGAGACAATCTTGGACGTCGTTGATAAAAAGAAGAAACAGCACAGGGCACAGGATGTACCTATATACGAGTATTTTGTTTAAATAAAAATATGGTACGAGTTTATCTTGTATTAACTTTCATTTTCAATAGGGAAAAATCAAAATTCGATATAAAATTCGCTGTTAGTATTACCTACTTTATTCATTGATTGGTTAGGTAATGTTCATTCTGGAGTGATAATGATAACCTTTGTTGTGATCCCAATTATCATGTTATATTATAAGGTGTTTTTTTTATGTGCGTAATCGGGAGAAAATCCCAAACCTTTCCTTGAATTTTTTTCGTCTGATTCATGATTTTTACTTTCCTTATCCGATAGGAAGGAAAGTAATGTAATCGGGTCAAAATTTCGATGGTCAGTTTTTAGTGCCAAAACACGTTTTGAGGTCCCTA
>NW_007431217.1:0-464 GCF_000475195.1 Diaphorina citri
CAGTACTGGCCGAATGCACAGTCGTACCTTAATGATTAGGGATTCCTTTTAGTGCTTTCCTAAAATTCAAATGCATATAGTGGATCCTAAACCTAAACGTCCTCCTAGTTTTACATTTTAATTTCAATACACTGCCAGCCTAGTTAGCTTAGTTGGTAGTGCTGTAGAGTTATCTATGCTAAAAAGTATTGAATATTGCCGTAGTGCGCAGCACCGTACGGAGGAGGTTTTTTCATTTCTTGTTTTGATTATCCCCCCAAAAAAAACACTTCGTGTTAAAAAATTAACGTCAAGAGTTACCCTCCACAAAAAAGTACTGATATAAAAAAAAGACTTGAAGATGGCGGAGATAGCCGCTTGTTCTTTGTGTGTGACTGCTGTGCGTGATAATGGGGCACAACCAAATGACAATTTTTTTCGAGATAGAGTCCTATTCCGATGTAAAAGTACCCAAAAAGTGCATT
>NW_007431218.1:0-464 GCF_000475195.1 Diaphorina citri
AATAATAAAAATAAATAAATAAAAAAAAAAAATAATAAAAGAAATAAGCAATAGAATTGTCGCCCTGAAATTAGATTGCACGAATAATATGAAGATGACATTTTTTCTGGTACGGCGCGGCGGTTTCAAATCGACTTTTTGAAGATCATTTAAATTGGGCATTTATTTTGAAATTCGAGCCGTCCAATCAAAATATTAATCAAACATGTTCCTCCATTCTCGAGGACCCATTGGGTTAAATCATTTTTACTATACAAAATTCACAAGGAAACTTGTAGAGTTTATTTACAAAAAGTAAAAAATGAAGATAGTAGGTACAGCTTAGTTAAACATTTCTTCAACACTTCAACTATCTCGGTAAGTGTGTACTTTCAGAAGGAAGTGATAATTACAAAGCGGGGGTTAACACAAAGTTTGGCATTAGACTAAACTTTCGAAACACACAACTCTTGGTTGGAATGGGT
>NW_007431219.1:0-464 GCF_000475195.1 Diaphorina citri
TTCAAAAGTGCCTTACCTGAGGTGGAACCCAACCTGTTATCAAGCGTGCCGGGAGGCGCGCGAACGTCAAGAGTTCGATGTGCCTATAATAACGCAAAACAGAGTTTCATTGTTTTTCGGCATTTCTATTCAACATCGAATGTTTTTAGCTGATTAATAATTGCAAGATATGTTCTTGGCGCTTGACATGCATTCCATCAATCTTGTATAGGTCTGATGTGAGAGGAGCAATTTGTTGTGTATTTTCTGGATAATTGTCAGGTTTGCTACTTTGATCTCAGAGGAGGAAAAAGCATTTCAAGTAGGTAGTGTCAGTTGATTTGTGAAGCACATGATAGTATCTCAGAAAAAAAGGCCCTGACGACCCCTGAAGGTCCGATCGAGGCCTCCTATCCTGTCTTCCTTCTCTCTTCGATTTCGGGACGATAAGATCTTAGCAGTTACAGTTCCCTCTATCAAACCTC
>NW_007431220.1:0-464 GCF_000475195.1 Diaphorina citri
CTTTGCACTCTGCACTTTGCACTGTCTCTCCTCAGGTATGCTTTGTAATTTTATATGCTGCATATCAAATTTCCGAATGGAAAAACTTTCATTCCTTCGGAGTTTTTTTTTTCAGGCTAAGATTCTTTGAGCATTTCTATAGAGCCTGAAAAAGATCTATAGCAAATACTGTGTCTGTATAGGAAGGGAAAGACTGCAAAAGATGGTAGGTAAATAAAATAGAAACACATTACCATCCCATCACGTCACGTGAAGTCACAAGGTGTCAGAGAGCTATGTACTATGTAGTTAGTTTTCCCATAATATTTCAAGGAATTTCGTTCAGGAATAACATAGCACAAACAACAATAACATGACGGAAAAATTTTCTACCTAAATCTGAATCTTGTTTCCGAGCCAAAAATCAAAATAAGTCACCACATAACCGAAATGGCGAAATTCAATTCTGCAGTTCGAAGAAAAAT
>NW_007431221.1:0-464 GCF_000475195.1 Diaphorina citri
TCAAGGGGGAAGTAAGGCAGAAAATAAACAGCGAAAAAATGAAATCTTAATCTGAGAAAAAGGAAAAGTTTGTCCTTTTCTTCCTTTTCTTCCCTTTCTCCCCTCCCTTTTTCTCTTCCTTTCACCCTTTCTTTCTCTCCTTGTCTATTTCTTTCATTTTCTCTCCTCCGTTCTTATTGACCGAACGAAGTGAAGGTCTATGTTTTAACTCGACCGTTTTGCATTTGGTTTAGATGTTTGTTTGTTCCGCTATAACTCGCGATTGCCTGGTCCGATTTTGATGAAATTTGAAAATTGTCTTAATAGGATCAAGACACGTCGATCCTTGAAATTTATTGTCCCAGGTCCAATTTTGGTTACCGATTTTGATCCAAGGAAATAGATATATTACCGCATTTATGACATTCCTATACCCTTGAGTTCTTTCTATCCCAATTCTTGGTAAAATTTATTATTGTTTTGAA
>NW_007431222.1:0-464 GCF_000475195.1 Diaphorina citri
AAATTTAAAAAAAAAAAAAAAAAACCTTTATTATTTTTAAAAATAAAATAAAAATGCCTTTTATCACTATCTGTTTCAGAACAATTACATTAAGACGTCCAAATACACTTTGCTCACCTTTTTACCTCTCAACCTTTTGGAACAATTTCAAAGACTGGCCAACTTCTACTTTCTCTGTCTCATGCTCCTGCAGATGATATCCGTCATTTCGTCCCTCACCCCTATCACAACGATTATCCCTCTGGTCGGGGTCCTATCTTTAACCGCCATCAAAGATGCCTACGACGATATAGTAAGTGTTTGTTGTTGTTGTTGCGGCTTTAGCTTTCGCCGAATGGCGATAGCAGAATAAAGAAAAGATGTCTTTTTGTATCTGCTATACACCGGGTTGTTGTTGTTGTTGTTGCGGCTTTAGCTTTCGCCGAATGGCGATAGCAGAATAAAGAAAAGATGTCTTTTTGTAT
>NW_007431223.1:0-464 GCF_000475195.1 Diaphorina citri
GGAGAAGTAAGAAAATTGGGGGAAGATGTGAAGAAAGAGGGTCAAAAAGAAAGAGGGATGGAAAGAAGGAAAAGAAGAAGAGAGGGTTTGAAAAACGTGAAGAATTAAATTAAGGTACCAGCTCAAATAAAGAAGAGGAGGACAACAAGAAGGGAAAGTTTTTCTTCTTTTTTACTTTCCTTATCCTATAGGAAGGAAAGTAATGTAATCGGGTCAAATTTTCGATGATCAGTTTTTAGTGCCAAAACACATTTTGAGGTCCCTAGACTCCCTAGAGCCTAAATCCAAAGTTTCAGCCATTGGTCCCTGTGTGTGTCTGTCTGTCTCTAAACAAAATATCTCGAGAACGGTAAGAGCTAGAGACTTGAAATTTGGTATGTAGCTATCAAATGTGACAAGGATGCGCGGAATTCTTGATTAAGACCGGTGCAACGGTTGGCGGCATTTTACCGCTTTTTGGCGGT
>NW_007431224.1:0-464 GCF_000475195.1 Diaphorina citri
TTATTATTATTATTATTATTATTATTATTATTATTATTATTATTCTTCTTTTTACTTCATTAGGAAACTACTTTATACAACTGAAGCTTGAAAATCAATAGTGCAATTAGCTCCACAGTCGAATACTTTGGAAACTTTTTTGACTCCTATCATCACCAACATGCAATATGTTTGCCCCGGTTTTCTTCCTTCACTTTCTCATTTAGCTGTTTTCTAATACTTAATACTTTGTCTAGCAAGCTCTGATTGTACCCGTACTTTCAAGCCCGTATCCAGGACTTTAGCAGGGGGGGCCCAGAACTGATTTAGGGGAGGGTGGATGGATGCTCCAAACTTTAGGCTCTTTTTTAGTCCGTCCTCCCTTTACTATTACAATAGTAATAAAGAGGTATAAGGGACGGACTATTGTATTCGCTTCGGTGTCTGTCTGTCTGTCAGTCAGTCCGTCAGTCTGTCCCCATAGA
>NW_007431225.1:0-240 GCF_000475195.1 Diaphorina citri
ATCTCCAAATAATTCATGGTTTTTCCTCTGACATACTTCGGCTATTGTCGATATACCAAATGGACAACGTAAATATTTTATATCTTCCAAACGGTGTGGCAAAACAACACAAATCTGTAGACTCTTTGTCTAAGACAATTTGGTGGAATGAACTAGTCATATCCATACATACATACGTACAGACCATGGGCTAAAAATCACTTTTTTGACATCAGGGGATCCCAAAACGGATATTTCCAA
>NW_007431226.1:0-464 GCF_000475195.1 Diaphorina citri
TTATTATTATTATTATTTTTACAATCAGATAGTACCTACCGAATATATGTATTACCTATACCTGAACAAAACAAAAGCTATTGCATAAGATCAAGATGACATCATTTTTTTTTTCTCTCTTGATCCTAATAGGAAGGTACCTACCTACCTAGGTACCTTCCTTTTGAATTTTATGCCCCATACGATAGTACTGCTTCCTAATAGGTTGCTGTTAGCGACCTACCTACCTACCAACTCCTATATCACAATCATAATAAAGTTACAGTTCCCAATATACCTAGGTACCTGAACAACAAAACAAAAGGTATTGCATAATATGAACATGAGATGACATCAATTTTTTCTGGATCCTAGTAGGTAGGTACCTACATCTGTTGTAGGTACACACATCTGTTGTGGGTACACCTAGGTAGGTACCTACATCTGTTGTAGGTACACCTAGGTAGGTACCTACATCTGTTGTA
>NW_007431227.1:0-464 GCF_000475195.1 Diaphorina citri
TTTTTTTTTTTTTTTTTTTTTTTTAAGCAAGGTAGTTATTTCTTTGATGTCTGAATCAGCCTTTATTGTTCATGTTTTTGGCTCTTTATTCTTTCTGAAGTAGGAAGTAGGTATCTTCTTATGAAGGGTTATGTTAGTTCAACATGATGATATTTTATATAAATTAAGTGAGCAAAGATAATGATCACATTTTACTTCCTTGGATGTCTGATTGAACAAACTATGGCTCTTATCAATTCTATAGAACAGATAACACTTTTTGTCTGGTTACATTTTTAGGCAGTGTAAAAATTCCATTATTCCACCAAATCTTTAGTTTTTTATTTATTTATTAGATACCTATAATTTTCAGGTTTTTCTTGAACTAAAAATCAACAATCATTCTTTGTTCCTCAGGCTATCAGACGTGATCCTAAAGTTAACTGGATTTGCAAGCCAGTGCACAAGCATCGCGAGATGCGTGG
>NW_007431228.1:0-464 GCF_000475195.1 Diaphorina citri
TTAGGTACAGAGTACTAATTATTATTGCCTTTGGTTCTGCAAAAGCCTTAACGTTTAAACCCTAAACCTCTACTCGTATATTATAAAAGAATCTTGTGAAGCAGGAGTACAACATCATTTTGTTCAATACAATAGAGTTGAAGAGTGCCAATCGTCAATAATAATCATCAACTTTATTATTACATTTATCACTCAAGTCGGTAAGTGTAATCTCTGGAATCGCAATTTTTCTTTTACCTTCCGTCTGATGGCATTGAAACCCGAATGTGCAACCTCATCATTTTGTCTTCCACATACTCGTTGTATTTTACTGATTGCTAAGTAGCATTGTCGTCTATTCCTCTGTGTTGAGTGATTCTCAACAAATTGGTCCCTGTTGGGCATCCTGCATCCTGAACCATTCCTGTTAACTGTTGAAATGAAGGGACTACCTGTCTAACTTCGACAGTCCAAATTTAGGTACC
>NW_007431229.1:0-464 GCF_000475195.1 Diaphorina citri
CAGTCTCAATCTCAATGTGAAATGAGATTTTGTAATCTTCAGTCTAATTGAACTTCACTGAACAATGATATCCAGCAATAAAAAAATATTAGGCACCTGAAGTCCTGAATTATTTTGTCGTGAGCATAAGATCAGGCGAATCAATTTGTTTTTCATAACAGATGAATTCATTTAGTTTAACATGATATATGGTGCTTTATTTAGACTTTATTTAGTAGGAGATGTAGTCCCTCTATCTCAACATTTTCGTATGCCCAGCGTCATTTAAATTACCTCAGTTAATATTTGATTTGACCACCATTAAAGTTCATATATTTTGAGATAGATAAAATGTATACCTATCCTATAATTCCTATAAAAATTCCGTTCACGGCTGGAGTTGCAAATCTCGTTTTATAAATATTTTGCAAATTCCGTTTAATATAGTGACTAGGGCATCTCCATAAAATTGCATGGTTACTGAA
>NW_007431230.1:0-464 GCF_000475195.1 Diaphorina citri
ATACAGATGACAAATGTGACAAGGATGCGACACGAAACTTTTGGTTAAGATCGGTGCAACGGTTGGCGGCATTTTACCTTTTTTTGGCGGTTTTCGGTGTAATTTAACAATATCTCGGGAACGGTATAAGCTAGAGACTTGAAATTTGGTATGTAGTGCACAAATGTGACAAGGATGCAACACAAAACGTTTGGTTGAGATGGTTGCTGCGCTTGGCGGTATTTTGACCGCTTTTGACAGATTTCGACCGATTTTTGTTTGGCGGTTTTCAGCTATAGCGACAAAACGGTTAGAGATATTGTAAAAGAAGCATCATTCAATAGGATAAGGAAAGTCGTGTGATGTTCACACCAGATTTTTTTGTCTTCTTGTTCTTCTTTTTTGTCTTCTCATTCTTTTTTTATGTCTGAATGTACTTAGATAAATGAGCACTTAACAGCCAGTGTTGCTTTCTCTCGTACAAA
>NW_007431231.1:0-464 GCF_000475195.1 Diaphorina citri
TTTGAAAGCACTGGAGATGGGATACCTACAAACCTGTGTCCACACATAGTTGACGCCAACGAGGTGAAGAGGTGAATCTATGTTGTAGAGGCAGTGTGGACGGTTCTGTCGATGTCGATCGACGGCCGGTCGACCATGTGTGAACACACCTTTAGAGGAAAAGTTCCTATAAATCAGATTGTTTTTTTTTCCACAGCAGGAAAGATAATCAGGGTGTCTACCAGACTCGGCAACTTGGAAAAGTCAGGGATTTTCACAAAAAAAAAAGACAAAAATCAAAAAGTCAGGGAATTTTTCTAATTCTTTTGATCTTATAGACTTTAAATTATGGGTTTCCAATAGACAAATCGATGTCGGTCGACTGTAGTTCTAGACACACCTTAACGCTTTCCCTTCCATTCTTCAGATGAAATCAGCGCCGTGATCAAGCTGGACAACCAGACCGTTGCGCAGACCTCCTGGCG
>NW_007431232.1:0-464 GCF_000475195.1 Diaphorina citri
TTGGAGCTGAGTGGTTGCTAACCACTCATAGGTAATTTGGTTACCTAAGTAGAGATTATTTATAGAACATTCTAGGTAAATATTGTTAAATTATTATTATTCGTGCATTCGTGCTGGATTTTAAATTGTGATGAGGATTTTCTTTTTAGATTTAGGCTGGGGACCTCAGTCATTTGAGTCTACTTAAAATATTTAACTCTTGTATAGGTATCTGATTGGTGGACCATTTTCCTCACTCGACCGATCAGATATGACATTTGGTACAATTACATATACCTACCTATCCGTTTAAATGTTTATCAATGTACAAAATTATAATGAAATTTTAAGTAATCAAACTTGACTGACGTTCTCTAGCCTCAAGGTGTGTCCACACTTCAGCTAGTCCAGTGTTTCCCAACCTGGGCGATATCGCCCCCTTGGGGGCGATGGAGATTTTCATGGGGGCGATGAAGCCTTAGGGG
>NW_007431233.1:0-464 GCF_000475195.1 Diaphorina citri
TTAGGATCATAGGAACCATTTGGCACCAAAAACCAAAAATCGATTTTTTGACATACGGCGTTTTCGCTTAGCACGGCAGTATAGGTACCGCTAACTGCCAAAATGCAAACCGTTTCATTGCTCCGATGTCAATAAAGACAATTCTCTTTTATACCTGACTTTGCTTAGACTGCTGGAGTACAGGAACTTTCCAGTCTCATTCTAGCAGTATAAACAGGATATATTCTATTCTCATCCTTCTACAGATGAAACTGAAAATCAGCAACTTAGTACAACAACAACCACAACAACAACAACAACATACGTATACGTACAGTGGAACAAAGGGTGAACGTCAATAACTCAATTGATGGTTAAAAGTTGTTAAAAAATAAATAAAAACAAAAAAAAAAAAATCATAACAAGAGTCATCATGACGGAAAATATTTAACACCTACGTTACCTCCGATATAAAATTACTTCCC
>NW_007431234.1:0-464 GCF_000475195.1 Diaphorina citri
TACAGCCGAGTCATACTACCAGATTCTACGGTTAAGGTTGAGCTCATTTGTGCCAAATCCAAGGTGGCCCCAGTCAAGGTCGAAAGTATCCCCAGACTTGAGCTGTGTGGTTTACTATTGCTATCAGAACTCATGGCTACTGTCACAAAGTCATACTTGAGCAAATTTGAAATTGATGAATCTTATTGCTTGACTGACTCATCTGTCACTTTGTGTTGGGCCCACTCATCACCTCATCTTTACCAAGTTTTCATTGCTAATAGGATTAGTAAAATCCAACAAAATATTAATATATCAACCTTGTTTCATGTCTCAGGTCAAGACAACCCTGCAGATTGTTTGTCTCGTGGTTTGGTTCCGGAGCAATTGGTGGACTGTAATTTGTATCTATCGGGCCCTCCATGGTTGCATCAATCCCCTGTTGAATGGCCTATTCGAAAATATTCAGATTTTGCAGGGCAGGA
>NW_007431235.1:0-464 GCF_000475195.1 Diaphorina citri
ACACCAGTTTGGTAACTTTTAGGATGGCGTTTTTTTGTGGGTAGGGACGGTACCTACTTGAGTAAAAAATGTTTACCAGGAAAGAAGATACCTTACCTATCCACCCATGCAATCTTTGGATGAAATAGTAGGTACCTAAGTTAAGTACCTACATCTACCTACCCTCGAAAATACTGACAGTGGTCTGATGAATACCAATTTAGTACAAAAAAGGAAAAAGTAGGTATATCTAGTATCTTATCTACGTTATGTACCTACGCAGTACGCACCTAGATACCAACCTACACCGGCAAGTTACTAAGCGTACACGTAAAGGCCTAAGTAGAGATAAGGTGCAAAAATATTAATAGGTAGGGGTACCTACCTACTTAATTTTACTTATTCAGCACCTACTTTGATTTGGGAAAGTGAATGAAAAATGTGCGTGCTTTTCACACACTACCTACAGAGGAGAATTAAACACG
>NW_007431236.1:0-464 GCF_000475195.1 Diaphorina citri
TTAAATCGATTCGAAGAACCCATTTACTGATGAAAATTCGCAAATTACATGTCGGAATGAAAATTCGCAAATTACATGCCGGAATTGAAGAGGACTCTGTTTATCTTCGTTCGCGTATACGCCCGACACGTAATTGGATCTAATAATTCCCTAATTAGCAACGTGTTATTAGGAGCAGATGAAGATGAAGGCAACCTCTGTTTTCGTTTCGTCGTACCTGACTTCCAGAGATGCTTGCAAATAGAACTGTTGCATTTGGGTAAAAAATAGAATAGAATACCTGTACCTTATTTATCCTGCATTTGGATGAAAATTATGGATAAACGGTTGATTCCTACGTAAAAAGTTGTGAAAATTCCAATTCTGAGGTCAAAACTCCGAAAAAGTAAGTTTTAAAGGTCGAAAATACCAGCCTAGTTAACTTGGAGGGTAGGGCGTCTGCCTTGTAAGCGCTAGGCCGCGGG
>NW_007431237.1:0-464 GCF_000475195.1 Diaphorina citri
CTGTCTTCCTTCTCTCTTCGATTTCGGGATGATAAGACCATAGCAGTTAAAGTTCCCTCTGTCAAACCTCTTAAAAAAAAAAAAGAATTGTGACGTCAGTAAATAAGAAGTACGGGTAAGTAGAAACGTATGCGCACAGACACATCACACTAGTTTTGCCTGTAAGGGAGCTTTGCTTGTTACAGTTGATGTGACGTCATCGCGTATGCCGTGACGTCAGTAAATAAGATTTACCGGTATTTTTTAAATCGATTTTTCTCGGGATCTAGAAGTTGTAGAAGAAAAAGAAAAAATCTTTAGTAGATTTACCGGTATTTTTAAATCGATTTTTCTCGGGATCTAGAAGTTGTAAAGTAAAAGAAAAAGAAAAATTCCTTAGTTCCTCAATTTTTTCTGCTCTTTGACTTTGAAACCTAAGGACCTTTTTTTAAGTGCCAATCGAAAACGAACGACTAATTCCTCTA
>NW_007431238.1:0-464 GCF_000475195.1 Diaphorina citri
GATCAGCGTCTAGCTAGGGGACTATAAACAGGGAGTAGACTAGTCCAAATTTCCTCACGCTATATCAATAGCGAAGGTAAAGTGCAAAGGGCATCCACTCGGAAAATTTTGTTTAGCCAAAACCAGTTGGCCTCAAAGCGATCACTCTAAAGCTGATGAGAGGCCGACGACAAACGCCGACCTCGTCTGAACATGGGAAAAGGTGAAGAAGAACGATAGTACATACCTGTTTACTCATCTCGATCTGCATCTCTTTCAACATCTCCGATGAGTCTTCTGACTCATTCGAATCTTCAGATTCATTCAGCGGTTGGTACTCTGACTCTGAACGAAGTTTCCTTCTCTCCCCTACCGTCACATCCTTCTTACTCAACGCTTCGGTTACGCTTTTCCTTGCTTCCCTTCTATCCTTCACTGGGCTATCTTTGACTTTCGCCTCTTCCTTCTCCTTGATTTGTTTCGAG
>NW_007431239.1:0-464 GCF_000475195.1 Diaphorina citri
TCTCTTCGCTTTCGGGACGATAAGACCTTAGCAGTTACAGTTCCCTCTGTCAAACCTCTTAGAAAAAACAACATTCAGCATTCAGTTAAAATTTAAGCATTCAAGAGAAAGAAACTGATTCATATCGTAGACACAGTAAAAGTAGACATAGACAGTTTGCTACGACAAGTTGACATGCCTGACCTAACAGGAAAATTTCTCCCTAGGCTTGACTAGCCAAATGAAGAAGTAGAAGCCACAACTAGCGGTCATGGGAGAGCAATAGAAAAATGTAAACAATAACACAGTGATAGAAAAATGTAAACAACAAGCATCTTGTACCAATAGTAAATACCCAATACCAATAGAGTTATCTCCAAATAGCAGTGAGTACTCTATACCGGTTCAATAAAATGATATTTGCTTTGATTACGGAGCAAATACAATCAAAACTGGATAAGAGGGAAAACTTTTTTTAGGGAGAT
>NW_007431240.1:0-251 GCF_000475195.1 Diaphorina citri
GTAATATGTCAAAAACATAAATGTGTCACAACTTTACTTTTCATGAAAATACAAAATACACTACTGTATTTAAAATGTATATTTTTTTATTTATGAGTCCCTCTTCTCTCCATTTTCTTTTCGCTCTTTCTCTTTTTCGCTTTCTCTCTCTCCCTATTTCCTCTTTTTAGCCCGTCCTTCCTTTATTATTACGATAGTAATAAAAAGGTATAGTGGACGGGCTATTGTATTCGCTTCGGTGTCTGTCTGTC
>NW_007431241.1:0-464 GCF_000475195.1 Diaphorina citri
TTGATTTGGATTTTACCAGTGGCACTGTCTTCTTGTGTCGTGTGTTCATCTACCTCCATGCGACTATCTGGTTTCGCATTATTCATCACATGATCATCCTTTGTTTTCTTCTCCTGTTTTCTCATTCGAATGATATCATCAATATCAGTTTCATTATAATCAACATCCATGTTATATTTGCTAGGTGCTACCTCGGGTTTTTTCATCCGAATAATATCGTCTACATTGGCTATATCTTCTACGCTTGAATCGAGTGATTTGTCTTTCAAATCGTCCTCTTTTGCGCTATTATTTATCACATTTTTTTCTTTCTTATTTTTCTCAACCAGCTCTTGCAAATTCTTTGCGTTTGCTCTCAGTTCGTCTTCGATCTGTTGCTTTTTCAGTCTTATTGTTTCTTCCAAAGTGGACAACTCCATGGATTTGTAAGGTTTACTAGTGTTTGATTTTTTACTCTCACTAGA
>NW_007431242.1:0-464 GCF_000475195.1 Diaphorina citri
TAATTTTATTATTCGTAATACAGGGTTTATACGCGACCTGGAAAACCTGGAAAAGTCATGGAATCTGAAAATCGGCCAGAAAGTCATGGAAAATCGTGAAAATTTAAAGAAAACCTTGAAAATTCATGGAATTTACCACCCGGCCAAAAATGAAAAATATTCAAAAATTCAAATTAAATATTAAAAGTATTTCCGAAAAACATTCCCCCCTCATGTTCCTTGACGTTCTGCATGGTAATGGTAATGGTAATAATATTACTTTTATTGTACAATATTAACAAAATGAGATTCATAACAATTGGAAAAGCAAAACGACAAATGTGAAATAAAATATACAAAGTAATAAATTGAATTTTGCTAATCAATTGTTTGTTTTTTTACATAGAAAGTATTATAAACCCAATGTGGCTAGGCACGGGTGGGGTTTATTATGTTTAATTAATCTATTTTTAGAAAACTCTTTT
>NW_007431243.1:0-464 GCF_000475195.1 Diaphorina citri
TTTGAATTTGGACGAATCATATCGAAATATGGAATTGTAAATACTTTTCCATACTTTGGTGATTTAGGGCACTGGATTCCAAATGCAAGAGGAAAATTCCAACGTGCTTCTGACTAACGAACAATATAAGACTTTGAGAGCGATTACATCGAAGAAGTTTTTTGTAGTTCTTCCTATGTATCCCAACATTCCATAGGCTTTAGAGCAAATTTTGTTGATATGCTGAATGAAGGACATGTTAGAATCAAACAGAATGCCAAGGTCACGAATGCAATTTGTTCTAGTTATTGTTCTATCATCAATGGTATAGTTGAAAGGAATTGGTGATGATTAGATTTGCTAAAGGTGATCACATTGCATTTGTCAATGTTGAGAAAAAGATAGTTTTTATTTATTTAAACACTTAAACGGGCGGACCCTTTGCTATCTAAATACACAATTAACCCTAACTAAACCTATTCCAA
>NW_007431244.1:0-464 GCF_000475195.1 Diaphorina citri
TTTAGTATATTTACTGTTATTTCCCATTTTCGTTCAATTTTTTTAGGCGGGCCTTCGCGGGCCGCAAAAATGAGCTCGGGCCGCGGGTTGGACAAGCCTGCTCTAGCTCATACCGTTCTCGAGATATTTTGTTTACACACACATGGACCAACGGCAACGTTTGAAACTTTGAATTTAGGCTCTAGGGATTTCAAATCGTGTTTTCACACTAAAAACTGACACATCGCAAATTTTGACCGAATACATTGCCAGATTGCCACCCTTATTATAGGATAAGGAAAGTAAAAATCTTCTCCCTACACTGCATTGAGACCGAGATCAATATGACACTTATGACAGTGAAATAGTAAACCAGATACTACTGATACCTGCTCGTCCGTTTTCAAAATGAATACCCGTACCGGGTACAATTTTTGTGTACCCGGGACCGGTTTTCTGGGTACTCTCAATTAGCTTTTTTTTTT
>NW_007431245.1:0-464 GCF_000475195.1 Diaphorina citri
GATGGGTGTGGTGTGTGTGGGGGGTGTATTTGTGTGTGTGTGGTGGTCCCGTACAAAGGACGGGTCAACCACTAGTTTGTAAATAAAGTTTGATCCAATTGTATAATAATAATAATAATAATAATAACCCGGAAGGGATCTAGGCGAACGACACGCAACTGTTAAAGCGCCTAAAGAGAGAGAGAGAGAGAAAAAAAATAAACTAACAGACGAACGAACAGACAGGCAAACAAAAAATTAAACTCATACCAGGCTTCCACGCCGGAGGTCCGGGTTCGATTCGAGGCGGAGTCGAAGTTTTCTGGACTCTGTGTTTGGTGTTCAAAATGCACTCAGCCTCGTGACTCGTGAGGGAATCGAGTAGTGACCAGTGGTGGCATTACCAGTGTTGTTGTTGTTGTTTGCAAATGTCGGGTTATTTGACTACTAGGTCATTTTACCTCTGGCTTCCCAATATTTACCTA
>NW_007431246.1:0-464 GCF_000475195.1 Diaphorina citri
GGGGTCTTTTCTGACAAATCCTGTGTGCGGAGTCTAGTATGTAGGACTATTGCACCCTTTTCTCTTTTCGTTTGAGTTACAAATCAAAAACATACCTGGTTCAACTCAACAACTTTCTTTTTTTTACGGAGTGCACCTAGTTATTGGAGTGCAATGTAGGATGCACTCTGCACTCCACGGTACCTTGCACTTGGCAGCAGGTATTCGCCACGCCCAAATTGTAATCACTCTCACATTTTGGCAAGACGTTTTTTCGCATTTTTTCGCAACACCCCACTTCTACCACCATGACCGACCCCGTCCCATCTGGCCAGGCCCCCAACCCCTCCCTGGGGGCCCCCCTCCGGCCCTCAGACTTGTTTTCGTTGTTCATTGCGCCAAAAACGCGCTACGGGTCCGTTGCCGCGCGCTTCAAGAAAACATATACAAGAACTTGGCCATAAATTTCGAGCGCAAATTATTTT
>NW_007431247.1:0-464 GCF_000475195.1 Diaphorina citri
CTACCGCTCTAGAAGCATCTAGGATCGAAAGCAAGGAGCTTTCTACTGCCTGTTCCAGCTCTACAAGCTTCAATTCTACAGATGATGTAAACAAAATATCTACTTTCCGTAGAGCCAGGTCACGTTCTAATCAGAGCAAATGTAAGTCATTTCAAACTCGATCTAAAAGTCGCTATGTCAATTATTATAAAGCCCTGGGTATCGATAACCACTGTTTACGTTGTGGTAGACAAAATCACAAGTCTAATTCTTGTCATGTTGACAAAACCCAGCTCAAATGCAACCTGTGTAACAGAACAGGTCATGTTTCTACAGTGTGTATCACAAGTCTGATGCAAAGAAACAAAAATGAATTTGCGACTAATTCTATAATATGCAAAGTTACTCATCGAATTCCTCTCTACCTACGTATGGTATTAATCATGTAGACGCAGTAGTACAAAACTGTGAAGTAATCGACCTGT
>NW_007431248.1:0-464 GCF_000475195.1 Diaphorina citri
AAAAATAATGAGCGACGAGCGACGAGTTTATTCCCGAAGACCTTCGTTCGCTTTACTTTCTATTTTCAGTTGAGAAAACAAGGAGAAAATAGGTTTTGAGTTTGGGTAGGTATGAGATATCTGACTTTGGTGATATCTAACTTTGGTGTGCACCCGTTTTTTCTCAGAGCTTTGAAGTTTAAAGTGTGGGTAGATAAAAAATAATATCACCTAGGTACCCTTGAAAAAATAATAGATATTTACCTAAATATAAAGAGAATAATGAGAAGAAAAAATAATAAAAACGGATAGGTTAGGTACACCCACCCACATTTAAAAAATAATAATAATAAATAAGGCTGTCGTGTTCTATTAGATAGTTCTTTTGTAAGAAAGTAAGGAAAAATAAAAAAAAAATCTGGTGTGAACATCACACGACTTTCTATTACATTTGCAGAATACGTAGGTATTTGAAAAGAAATAGA
>NW_007431249.1:0-464 GCF_000475195.1 Diaphorina citri
TGTGAACGCTCTCATTTAAAATGTATTGCGTGTCAGAAAAAAAAACCGGGCCAGAAAAAAAAACGGCCCAGAAAAAAATCTGATAGTACGCAGTGTGAACGAGCTCTAATAAAATAAAAAGTTAGTTATCAAGGCTCTGTTTGAATAAAGCCATAGCCTTGAAAATGGGGGAATTATACAAATACGTTTATAGAACAGGCTAGATGGAATACGAAATGAAGTTATTAATAGACAGGGAGTTTAAATAAAAAGTTGCCACCCCTGAAAACTCGAGAACCGTTTGAAATACGGAAAAATCTTAAAACACGTACCTATTTCTTCACTTTCAAGGGGAACCTATTATAAGGGGATCTCAATTTTTCGGCACTATCAGGGGTGGCCCCAGAAGGGTCAACTTTTTTTTTTTTTTTAGAGGTTTGACAGAGGGAACTGTAACTGCTATGGTCTTATCGTCCCGAAATCGA
>NW_007431250.1:0-464 GCF_000475195.1 Diaphorina citri
TTATTCTGTTGAGATTGGGTAGATTTATAAGGCAAGGGGGGAGCAACATATTTATCAATAGGTGCTTGACTATCATACTCATTGGTATTGACTAGTGAGGGAAAGTTCTCTTCAAGACCTTCAAGTACACTAAACGCATTGCTTGTTTTAATCGCAAATGTTTTCGCTTTCTTGCTAGGCGGGATCAGCATAGCTGCCTCTTGGAAACACATATTTCGCGAGCTCATTAATGCTTTAATATTTACCTGTCTTTGGAGTTCCGGACAGTTTTTACTCTTGGGGTTATGCATCCCATCACAATTCAGGCAGCTGAGAACTGCCTTACAAACATGCTCAGGCTCTTCAATTTGATAACATTTTTTACATACCACTGATTTACATTTGCAGGCTTTGGAGGTGTGTCCAAATTTCCAACAGTTGAAACATTGAATTGTCGACTGCACGAACGGCTCGCATGGTACCTT
>NW_007431251.1:0-464 GCF_000475195.1 Diaphorina citri
CGTTTACTATAAACTATAAACACACACACGGAGCAGAGCGAGGACTCGACGTCCGTATCGTATGGTTGTTTACACGGACTCTGGTAAGGTAGGTGAGGCGTGAAAAAATGAGAATGTGCCCAAAGGGGGCGCCATGCAAAAAAAGTTTGAAAACCACTGGTTTAGATTATTAGGAATATTCCTACCAAATTTCAGCTTTCTAGATGTTGGGGTTCTGGAGATAGATCAGTGAGTGCATGAATCTCACTTTTATATGATCGTAAAGATTTACTTTTGTTGGAATGAATACCCGTAATAATGACTCTTGAGTGGAAGGTAACCACTAGATGAGGTATGAGGTTAACACCGGAGGTGTTCTCTACCACCTAACTCTTAAGGGCTCCATTATGTGGTCAAATTATCAAATAAATAAGGATAAAAATCCATGCCTCGACTGGGATCGAATGTGACTCAGATATCAAAAC
>NW_007431252.1:0-464 GCF_000475195.1 Diaphorina citri
ATGTCATGTTCTCTGTGTAAATGTTTGTTAACTCAAAACCAGCTGCATTACCATCTGCAAATGCGTTTCTTTTATGAAATCATCAATCATAAGTCCTATTATGTATTATGTGTGTTGTAAGTTGCACTACTAGACATTCACATGCTACCTATTACTAGAATACCACCTAGATATTGCTAACCTTCCTCTCTCGAGGAATGCTGTTGAGCTGGTACAAATAAGGAAATGCGTGATATTCAATGAGAGAGCTTTGTTGCCAAGTACTAAATGGTGGGATCCTTGGTATATCTGCGGATATCTAAAAGGTCCAGAGAAATGACAAGATGTTTGTATACTCTCAATTCCCTCATGTTCATCATCTCATTTAGGTACTTGTTCGACGTCTCTCTACATGTTAATGTTCGACCTTGTTAGACCTCTGTCTCCATGTTAAACTCCATGTTAATTGCCCATGCGCATTCATC
>NW_007431253.1:0-464 GCF_000475195.1 Diaphorina citri
CAAAAGTATGATAGGGGAAAGAGGTGCAATATGGGACGGGGTACCCTCTTTTCACCCTAATACCTACCTTGAGACAAGTCAAATATGATAGGGGAAGGGGGTGCAATATAGGACAGGGTATCTGTCCCCACTCCAATACCTAGTTTGAGACAAGTCAAGTATATTAGGGGAAAGAGGTGCAATATAAGACAGGGTACCCTGTTCCCACCCTAATACCTACTTTTGTGTTAGGGGAAAGGGGGATAATGTGGGGCTTGTTCTTCACCTGAGGACCTCTTTTTTTGTTCGAAGAATGACGGGAGATAAATGTTGATATTGTTTGACGTCACGTCGGTCCCCAAACAGTGGAGCGGCGTTATTGTCAACAGGAATTGTTGGGTGCAAGAGATCGCCTCGGGTTTTTGTCGGTCCATTGAAATTTTAGGTGAAATGGAGCTACTTGAATGGTAAAATTTTCAAG
This sequence comes from Diaphorina citri, assembly GCF_000475195.1. NCBI lineage: Eukaryota > Metazoa > Arthropoda > Insecta > Hemiptera > Psyllidae > Diaphorina > Diaphorina citri. The sequence continues at coordinate 461 of NW_007431253.1, forward strand.
GATA
>NW_007431254.1:0-464 GCF_000475195.1 Diaphorina citri
TTCTTCTTCTTCCTGCTATATACCTCCTAGGAGTAAAATAGAGGAAAACGAGAGGAAGAAAATCATCTCCTCAGAAGTTATTCTTTGGAGGTGTTTATTTTATGTTCAATAATTTATAAAAATAAAATGGAATATAGTTCAATTCAATTCAATTCCTAGCCTTTTCCTATTTAAATAGGGTCGGCGTTTCTTGTCAGTCAGGTCAGTCTCTTCCAGGCAGCCCTATTGTGTACCTCGTGTTCTGATAAATTTTATTTGTCGAATGCCTCCAGATAAAAAGCCTTTTCAGGGATTTAGGGCCGAGAAAAAATTGGAAAAATTTTAGGGACAAAATTGAGGATTTTTTAGGAGAATATTATTATTGTGAATTTTTGCAACATTATCTGGCAACCCTGAACGAAGTGGGTTCCAAGTTTCAACTTCTTCTTTTACAACTTTCGTGTGATTTTGAATGGTTTGTTCGA
>NW_007431255.1:0-464 GCF_000475195.1 Diaphorina citri
AACATCACATACAGAACATTATACTGGTATACATAAAACGTATACATTAAGTTATCGATACTGCCAACCGGTCCCAAAAGAGTGGGATCTGTACGCATCCCAAGAAGAAGGGCATTCAACGGAAAGACGTGTTCCGGATGTTATATCCCACACTGTGGGATTAACTGTGGGATTCCCACAGTCTCATCAGTTGGAATCCAAGATCTCCTATTTGGTAACACAAGTGAGACCAAGTGATCCTTAGGGTTCAACCTCCGATGTTGACAAATTTCAAAGTCCACGCCCATGGAAACAGAGTGAGAGATTTCTTTGGCAGATGGACAGTGATGCCTTTGGCGTTTTTATCCCACTGAAAAAGTCGACAGCAAAAATACTAAATTAGCATGAATACTTGGTTAGTTTTCGCTAGAATAGGTTGGCATTCATGAAATACAATTTTGCAAAAAAGAGACTAACTCCAAGGT
>NW_007431256.1:0-464 GCF_000475195.1 Diaphorina citri
TTCCTCCGTGGATGACATGATGAGGAATGGATGTAGACGTACTGTCTCAATCATAGGCTGTGTGGTGAGAGGACGGTAACATATTATTATTTATTCACCACTTAAGTTCTAGCATCTTATAAAAACCTTTCGTGATCTCTTTTTTGGAAAAAAAAACAACCAACCAAACAGACAAACGAACAAAACAAACTAATTTGTCAAGATATTTCTTGAGAAATCATTTATCTTACTAGTCAGACGTGTTACGCTCCTGTCTAACTAGACTGGCGTGAGTGAATGAGAACAAATTTTATCATATTGTATCTTCAAGATATAGGTGTCACTATCCAACATATTAATCTTCTTCTTCCTTTTCTTCTTCTCTTGGGTCGGGACTAAGCTAGGGCCAAGGGTCCATTGTGGACGCCTACATAAAGGGAAAATAAAGAGCTACGTACCTTGATGGTATGGTTGAATACATTGCA
>NW_007431257.1:0-464 GCF_000475195.1 Diaphorina citri
GATATAGCAAGACGCTATCGATTGCCTTGGTCGGTAGATTCCCACAGTGAGTTCTCAACTTACTGGGTGCCCATTTGCAGACGAAATAGATACCTACCTAGATACCTTCAGTCAAACCTCTACTATGACTTATCTTCTTGTTCAATGCTCAAATTGAAAATGCCCTCTTCTTCCCTCTATGGCTCTCTCTCCCCCCCCCTCTGTCTCTCTCATTCTCTTTCCTTTCTACCTCTCTTTCCCCCCTCTCTCCCTCCCTCTCCTACCTATATCTCTGTCTCTATCTAGTATATGTAGATTGTAGATCCCTATCTATCCTCTCTTGTTTTCTAAATTGGAATAAATAATAACTTTCTAAAAAACATGTAAAATAACAAACTATCTCCCTTTTCCTCCAGCTCTCTCTCTCTCTCTCTCTCTCTCTCTCTCTCTCTCTCTCTCTCTCTCTTTTTTTTTTTTTAATTTTT
>NW_007431258.1:0-464 GCF_000475195.1 Diaphorina citri
TTCCTGCTCTATGACTTTGAAACATCACCCAAGTAAGCGCAACTGATCTATTGAAGATATGGCGCTCACTAGAATAAATAATGCAAAAAAAAGACTATAAGCCTCCCACCTATTCGACCTACTAATAACCACAGCAGTATCGGGGTGAGCGACCTGTTATTTAAGGGCCTTAAAGGAAACAAAATCCTTCCCACTACTCCAGGGATCACGATTCCAACACCGAGGCAAGTTAAGTTTCTGTACACTACTCATAAACTCTTTCAACTTATACGCCTATAATACTCGAGCTTTCGTTATCCTATTCCTAATAGGTAGGTATGTACCTATAGGAAGTAAAGTACTGTATAGGAAGTAAAATACCGTACAGTAGGTAATATAATGAACATCGTAATGTAAAGCTGTGTAAAGCTCCAAAGAAGGTGTTATCGCTTGTACAAACACTAGGCCGATATAAAGTTGGTTAA
>NW_007431259.1:0-464 GCF_000475195.1 Diaphorina citri
TCTGTGTAACACCTTGGCCTACTGACTGACTGGAGGATCAGTTATCAGCTGACAGATAGAGAGAAGGGGAGTCTCAGTGACTAACGGTAGATGTTCACTCTACACCCGATGAGCTATCAAGGCCGATGGAACAGGTTGGAGAAGATATATGTGTAACACTTGGTTCCGAGGATACGTATGAGTCCCCAAAATATCCACCGGAGATATCAAACTGATAAAACTATTCAGGCAACTTGATAAAAAAATAAAAGTTAACGAAACACTCGACACAAAAAGGAAATATGATAACAAAACCAAATCGATTCCGGTTAGATCCGTACCAGAAGTAGACAAGCGTACAACTGTGGTTCTTTCTCCGAATGACTTCACTGGAGAAAGCAGTTAAGTCTGTGTAACACCTTGGCCTACTGACTGACTGGAGGATCAGTTATCAGCTGACAGATAGAGAGAAGGGGAGTCTCAGT
>NW_007431260.1:0-464 GCF_000475195.1 Diaphorina citri
CTCTCCCTCTCTTTCTCCTTTGTCTCTTTCTTCACCTCTTTCCCTTTCTATGTTTTTTCCTTTGGTTCCTTCTTCTCTCTCTTTCTCTCTCGCTTTCTTTTCCTTATCTCTCTCTCTTTTTCTTTCTTTCTCTCTCTCTCTCTCTCTCTCTCTCTCTACTTATTATTATTTTCATCACTCCCTCCACCTATAATATCTCTTCTTAACTTATGGTTTCTTTGTTTATCATCCAATAGATCAGTTGCGCTTACTCGGGTGATGTTTCAAAGTCATAGAGCAGGAAAAATGAGGACCAACGGAATTTTTCTTTTTCTTCTCCGACTTCTAGATACCGAGATAAATCGATTTAAAAAATGCCGGTAAATCGTGAACTTTGACGTCACGGAATACGCTCCCGTAGGCGATGACGTCATAATCCATGACTCCCGCTTCGTTTGTTTGTGCGCAAGCGTTTCTGCGCATTT
>NW_007431261.1:0-464 GCF_000475195.1 Diaphorina citri
AAGTTCTTGCCTCCTCCCTACCATCTTTTAGAAAAATCATCCGTGCAACCATAGAATATTGAACCAAATTGGGTACAAGTATTTAGTGATTAAAAGGTCAATATGGACTATATCATCATTAAGTTAAATTAAGAAGGTGTTTGTGTCCAAAACACCGTCACACGTACGTGATCTATACTTTCTGGTGGAAGATTTGGCATCTCCACTAGTCACTAATATTGTTTATATTCTCCTTGAATTTGAACTTCTTCAGCAGACCCTGTACCCCATAATCTATGGGTACTTTCAGTTACTACTACACTAAACCCATTAGCAATGATCGTGACTATGGTACCACATATTGTGCTGGGATGATTTACTTTCATGATTTCAATAAAGTACTTGCTATTAGTTTACCTTCGGGTCGGAACTTTACTAATGCTCCGGCAGCTTCGGTACTTTTCACAAAAGTTATGATGAATATA
>NW_007431262.1:0-464 GCF_000475195.1 Diaphorina citri
ATATACTATATCAAGGAACTAATTTTCTCGTTGATTTGTTTTTGTTCCAGGTAATCCTCATGCTGGGCTGATTCATTCTTTGTATTGGTCAAATGCCAGAAGGCCCAATCCAGCAGTCTAGTTAGTATACGAGAAACTTACCTCACAGGAACCTGAATCACCTGATGGAAAACTTACCTTTGTACTCGCACAAATGTAGGAAGAAATACCATGATTTAAGTGAAGAAATTTTAGACGTTACTAAAAGAATTTCTTATTTTTGTATTTTTGTCATTAAAGTGTCAAAATAATTAGGATAAATTTTCCCTATATCCATATCTTAAAGTGTGTTCAATCCAAACATAGTCGACCGGCCGTCGATCGATCCGAGGGTTACGGACACTATACGGGCAGTAGGCATAAATGCGCATTAAAAAGCACAGAGAATGGGAAAAAATCTTCCAAAATTCAATGACTGAATTTTT
>NW_007431263.1:0-464 GCF_000475195.1 Diaphorina citri
CGAAAGCGATCACCTTAGGGCTGATTGAGGGCTGACGAAAGGCGCCGACCCCTTCTGTACACGGGAAAAGGCGAAGAAAAAGAAGAAGAAGAAGAAGAAGAAGAAGAAGAAGAAAATAAGGAAAGTAAAAACAGTTTTATAGTGAGGACGCCTTTCAGATCGATCGACCATAATATAGGCATGTATGGACGCTATAATAGTAGTTTATACATACATCTTTTTTTGGGACAGACCGATTTTTTTTAAACACGACCGCCCAGAATCGGCTCATTTATCCCCCTCACTGAATGACCACCCTTATCAGGTAGTCTCTTAGGGAACAATAAATTTATGACAATACCTACTAACATGTGAAACATTAGGTCATCTCACGGCAATAAAATTAACAACCTCTGTATCGCTCTGCAAGAAGATTTATGTTAATTGTTTTGCAAATCAAGAATTGTGTCATGGCTCGTGCTATG
>NW_007431265.1:0-464 GCF_000475195.1 Diaphorina citri
ATCTAGAAGTCGTAGAAGAAAAAGAAAAATTCCGTTGGTCCTCATTTTTCCTGCTCTATGACTTTGAAACATCACCCTCAAGTAAGCGCAACTGATCTATTGGCGCCTGTACTAAACCATAGACGCACCATCGGAATCGGGTCCGTGTCCGAAAATTTCCTCAAAAGCGTTTTCATCTAAATTGAATGTGTGTTCTTTTCCAATCCTAATATGCCACCATAGTAATGTGTAATGTGTCTTAGAATATGAGTAAAATATAGGTACATAGTCAGATACCATATGAACGAATATCCTAGCAAAGAAGGTTAAAGAGAGCAATTCAATTTGAATGGATACCGTTTTCATTTTCAAACCTCTCTCTCACTTCTAAATTTCTTTTTTGACGAAGAGAGAGAGAGAGAGAGAGAGAGAAATACTGAGAAAATTTTGTCGTACAATAACAAATTTCCATGTGGGTTCAACAT
>NW_007431266.1:0-464 GCF_000475195.1 Diaphorina citri
AAAGATTGGCAATTTCTAATCCCGAAAGATTGGCAATTTCTAATCCCGAAAGATTGGCAATTTCTAATCCCGAAAGATCGGCAATTTCTCATCCCGAAAGATTGGCAATTTCTAATCCCGAAAGATTGGCTATTTCTAATCCCGGGATCCCGAAATTAAAATCCAATCCCGGGGTTGGATTTCCCAGTCGTCCTCCTCTCGATCGGCGTTTGAGGCCAACTGGTTTTGGCTAAACAAAATGTTCCGAGTGGATGCCCTTCGCAATCAACCTTTGCTATTGATATAGCATAAGAACATTTGGACTAGTCTACTTCCCTGTTTATAGTCCCCTAGCTATGTAGACGCTGATCTACTCTCCCTAGCTATGTAGACGCTGATCTACTCTATGTTTATAGTCAATTAGCCAGACAGAATAAAGATACAACTCTGATACTGATAATATGTAAATAAGAATAAACACTCAA
>NW_007431267.1:0-464 GCF_000475195.1 Diaphorina citri
CCAGTTTGGCGCCCTTCCTCAGGAAACACTGCACTACGGGGACGTTCCTACAGGATATGGCCCGGTCTAGAGGTCTTAACCCGTTGATGTCCACGTGCTCAATCATGGCACCTCGGTCTAACAGGAGCTGAGGAGAGCAAAAACGTCACCAAAGGGTTAATATAATAAAAAGCTCTATGACGTTGAAAGCTTAAAGATTCAGTTGTACCTCGTTTGTATTTTTATTGTACCTCGGTACCGTTTTCGCATTGCTTCAAGGCACTTTCTTTTACATCCATGCCGAAAAATCTGGTTAGAAAATTTCCGCCCTGGCCGGGATTCGAACCCAGCACCTCCAGTTGAGAGTCAGTGCTCTTGACCACTCGGCCACAGAGGTGGACACAGATAAAACGCAGACTTACTTGGACTAGTTGTGGGTTTCCTTGGAAGGCAGCCAAGTCTAGGGGGGTTCGACCTGTCTTGTC
>NW_007431268.1:0-464 GCF_000475195.1 Diaphorina citri
TGACAAAAGAGAAAGGGAGGAAGGGGGGGGGGGTTCAAAAAAGGGGAGAAAACGGACATTGCGTGCGTCATATATACCATAATATACCGGATTTAACTGATGGCGGATTGGACTTATTCTCCCTAAAAAAAAAACTCACATTTTTTTTTCAAGAACCCCCCCCCCACTCAATTTTCTTTGCAATGAAAACAAATAGACCTTCCCCCCCAGTACACCAACACGACCGTATTTATAATTGTAATTTTTAGTAAGTACAGCAAGCATTAGTGAGTGTATTTAAGTTCGGTGTAATTTCGGAGTACTGGAGAAGGGAAGAAGAAGAGAAGGAGAAGGAGGGAGGGTAAGGGAATTAAGGGAGAGGGAAGAAAGGAGGAGGGGGAGAGGGAGAAATTAGGGGAGGGAGAGTTTGGCGAAACGAAAATTACACCTGACACGAACTTGTTGTTGTTCCCCCCCCCCCCCCC
>NW_007431269.1:0-464 GCF_000475195.1 Diaphorina citri
TAATTGTTGGATAAATAGATAAAAATATTAAATACCTGCTTATCGACCTGACCTGACGGATTATAATAATCAATTAATTACCTAATTAAGTCCTCTCTGGGCCCTGTAACCGACTAAAAGATTAGGTACAAATCCGAAGCGTACATTGAACTATTGTTCTGTTTTGTTATCCTTCTTCCCTTGCCTATACTTCATGAGAGCCGATTGAGGGGTTGTTTTGCGCTGTCTTGAGTTTTGTGGACTTTGAATTCAGAGTCATATGAGCTATACTCGTCTCGTAGCTCGCAGAGCCCATGATCCCTTGATATTCCCCTTTCCTCCTGGGCATAGAAGGAACACAGACCCTCTTTAGGTACCTGTCTTCGTTCTTGAAGGCCAAAGGTCAAGTTGGCTGTATGTAAATTCCCCCGATTTTTTCAAGGGTCCTCATTTCCGGATGTAAATTCCCCCGAAAATGAAATCGA
>NW_007431270.1:0-464 GCF_000475195.1 Diaphorina citri
ATATTGTGTTGTATATTAAGTTCAAGTGAAGAAATTTGGATCCATGCCCAAATATGAAAATGAGTCTGTTTCATTTTTTCTCCTCCTTCTCCTCTTTTACTTTATCCTCATCTCTTCCCCTCTTTTCCTCTTCTCTTTCCCTCTTTATCTCGCTCATCATACTATTCTTCTTCTTCTTCTTCTTCTTCTTCTTCTTCTTCTTCTTCTTCTTCTTCCTCCTCCTCCTCCTCCTTTCTGAGGCTCTCTCTCCTTCTTTCTCTCTTCTCTCAGTTTCCCTTTCTATCTCCCTTTTCCTACTATTCCTCTTCCTCTCTCTCCCCCACTCATCCTATTTGTTTTCTTTTTCCTTTCTCTCCTCTCTTTCCCATTCTCCTTCTTTCTCTTAAACGCATACACTTGGCTCAATTCATCTTTTTTCCTCTCCATAATTTCAAGTTCATATCATGTTTATGTTTAGCATTTTA
>NW_007431271.1:0-464 GCF_000475195.1 Diaphorina citri
AACGTTATTGTATTATAGTTATCATGTTATTTATTCGCGCGTACATCTTTCTTACAAAAACATACTAGTCTTTGTAATTAAGACCTTATAAACATACGTGAGGAAGTTCACCTTATTGTGTTAGTTTACATGATAACTAATCATTGCAACTAAGTGTAATGGACTGATATCCAGGACCACAATGTGAGCTTAAACTTGTTAAACACTCTCGGATCAAGCAATCTGATTGGCTGAAAATATTGAAATCAACCAATCAGATTTTTGCTCAAATTGCAACCAACAGCGAGACATTCACAGTGGTGTAGCGGGCTGCCAAGTACAATGGTATTACATTTTCTCAGTGGTGCAGCAAACTGCCAAGTACAACAGTAACCAGTAGGAACACAGCAGGTAAAAGTCTGGCTGAGGCGCTAGGTTTATCACTATCCTGGTAGCCAGGTTGTGACGTGCACACCTTACTGCAA
>NW_007431272.1:0-464 GCF_000475195.1 Diaphorina citri
GATATAAAAAGATAGATAATAATTAATAAAATAATAGTTAATAGTCTCTCCCATTATGAAAGAGAGGGAGAGAGAAACATAAATCCCAATTAGGAGTAGGAGGGGGAGGGAGAGGGAGAGAGAGGGAGAGAGAGAGGGAGGGAGAGGGAGAGAGAGACAGAGAGAGAGAGAAAGAGATAAACTTTGAACTTTGAAGTTTTACATGTTGCGTAGTTTTTCCCTCCTTCTCTCTCTCTCTCTCCCCTGATTTGGAGTAACTATTACGTGTATTATTGACCTGATAAGGGAAGTGATAAGAGATAAGCAAATGTTGCAATAACTCTGACGACTTCAGTTCTATTACTAGTTCAAGGTCCTGGGTTCGAAGCTTTTACATGGTTTTTATTTAACTTGAGACCTATGAGTGTTTGGGACAAAACTAGCCACAGTAAACTCTGTGAGTCACTTCTGCAATTTTTTTTTTT
>NW_007431273.1:0-464 GCF_000475195.1 Diaphorina citri
TGTGCCTATATCTGTGTGCTTTTCGCGTGTGGTTATATCTGGTAAGTACATTTGTACCTATGTGGCGATCTGAATTTCCATGTGGAGATTTGAATTTCTATGTGGAGATCTGAATTTCTATGAGGAGATCTGAATTTCCATGTGGAGATTTGAATTTCTATGTGGAGATTTGAATTTCTATGTGGAGATTTGAATTTCTATGCGGCGATCTGAATTTCTATGTGCAGATCTGAATTTTTATGTGGAGATCTGAATTTCTATGTGGAGATTTGAATTTCTATGTGGAGATTTGAATTTCTATGTGGAGATCTAAATTTCTATGTAGAGATTTGAATTTCTATGTGGAGATCTGAATTTCTATGTGGAGATTTGAATTTCTATGTGGCGATCTGAATTTCTATGTGGAGATTTGAATTTCTATGTGGAGATCTGAATTTCTATGTGGAGATCTGAATTTCTATGTG
>NW_007431274.1:0-464 GCF_000475195.1 Diaphorina citri
GACAGACGAAAGGAAGAAAGGAGAGGAAAAACGACGAAGAAATAAAAATAAATATCGCCCATTATCAAAATTAAACAATAAACAAAGCAAAACACAAATTGCGAAAAAGAAAAATACAAGATCGCCAAAAGAGAAGAGGAGGAGAAAGAAGAAATCAACCTCACAATGTTTTCTCAATTTGGGCGGAAATTTATTTCGAATTCCACCACCATAAACATTTCTTTAGAAGAAGGAAGGGGAGAAAAGGGAAAGAGGAAAAAAAATTGGACGAGAAAAGAAAAAATACCCGAACAATCAGTTGGAAAAGAACATGGAAGGACAAAAAAGAGAGAGAAGAAGAGGAAGAGAAGGAATAGGGGACACACAAATAAGAAACTTGGGAGGAAGAAGGCAGACCAAAATGAAAGAAGGGAGAGGAAGAATTCGAAGCACAAGAAGAGGAGGAGGAGGAGGAGGAGGAGGAG
>NW_007431275.1:0-464 GCF_000475195.1 Diaphorina citri
CACTTCTTATTGTTTTCCGTCAGAGGCGGAGAGACGATGTTGACTTTTAATTTTCAGCAGAAATGGGATTTACTTTTACATTATAATAGGTAACAAGTGGAGTTTACTTTTATTAGAAAACATTCTTCAGAAAACAGTTACCTACAGTAGATACCTACATAACTGTTTTCAGAAGGAAAGGTTTTTTCAATGGTGGATCTCTTCCCTTTGAAAATAAAACATTGATATGTACATTGTACAAGTACATGTAACATTGGTATTTCTAAAACATACACACATTTTGTGTATGTTTTTTTAAGAGGTTTGACAGACAAAACTGTAACTGCTAAGGTCTTATCGTCCCGAAATCGAAGAGAGAAGGAAGACAGGATAGGAACAAGCTGGGCCCGTCCCTCCGGGAATTTTTTAGCTCGTAGTTTATTCGATCGTGGTTAAAGAATACCTATGTACCTACCTAATTTGTT
>NW_007431276.1:0-236 GCF_000475195.1 Diaphorina citri
ATTAGGACCAGAGATATAAGTGTTTTTGTCTGGAAAAACCCTTAGGTGGGCGAATAAATGGTACACTTACCCTTTTTTTGGAACGGTTTGGAATTTCGGGATTTTCCGATTTTTCCCAGTATGTACAAAAAATAAGGAATCCAATGGTGAAACGTCAATATATTGGGAACGGTTTGGAATTTCGGGATTTTCCGATTTTTCCCAGTATGTACAAAAAATAAGGAATCCAATGGTGA
>NW_007431277.1:0-464 GCF_000475195.1 Diaphorina citri
TGGGTCAATATCATGATATTCGAATTAGGAGAAAGAATTCTGGCGCCACACTACTCATGCAGGTATGTAATATTATCAGTCTACCATTAGCAAGTCAGCAACTTATTTATGGTGAAGCTGACAGCCTTTTTAAGATTTTTGTGGATATCAGAGTATTACTAAGAGCTTCCTTTACTACTCTTTGAATTTTATGTTTACTCTGGCAATGTTGTGGTTGCTACTCGATTAAAGAAGCTACTCAAATGTCCTCACTAGGCTAATATGAGTGCAACCCCTATTCCGAGTCTGTCTTGTAAGCGTTAGGGCGCAGGTTCGATTGCTGTCCAGGGCGAACTCTTTCCTAAACAGATAAGGTTCGTTCTCAGAACGGTTGGCTTTGATTTCGGGACGATAATTTTTCTGTCGTTTCAGTTCCCTCTATGGACTGTTAATATTTTCCTTTCTCAATTTTGCCTCTTCTGAAG
>NW_007431278.1:0-464 GCF_000475195.1 Diaphorina citri
GCGGTCCCCGTGCGGTTATTCTTCGCAGGCGACAGATTCAACGTCGGTGCATTCGAGTCCGCCCCCGCCGGCCTATTCGAGACTGAACGGAGGGTGTGTTAACGCGGGCGGGTATGGCAGTCAAAATGTCGGGGTAAATGGGTACGAGGCGAATGAGTACCAGGAAACTGGGGTAACTGGAACCCCCAGTGTAAATAGAATCAGTAATGGAGACCTGAACGGATGCACGTCTAACGGTAGCAGAAACAACGATCTAGTTCATAACGGTATTAGAATGAGTAATGGAGACCTGAACAGCTGCACATCCACCACTGCCGGAAGCAATTATAACGCTAACAGTGGTGGAAACAGCAATCATAACGGTGTCAAAAGTTCCAGTGTCGAAAGTTACGTGAGGGGAAGGAAGGGCAGTATTGGGGCAGCTAGTAATGGGTCGAATCAGTGGCGTAGCGCGTATTATCAGG
>NW_007431279.1:0-464 GCF_000475195.1 Diaphorina citri
CCTTACACAGGATGTATCGAATTATTCTCATTGATCACGAGTCAAGTGTTTACCTTTGAAATATACAGGGGGTATTCAATCACTCCTTTATTTCAATTTAAACAGGTCTTATTGTTGACAAAAAATGTCAAAAATGTGAATTATTTCCAAATAAATACAATGTAGGTATACATTTTTGTTTGATTGCGGTATAAAAGGACTTAGGTTTCAGTCTTATGCTGGCAGCATAAACGAGGTAGGTATATGTATTTATTTATTACTAGGTTTTGTGGTTCTGGAGATAGAGCAATCAGTGTGTGAACTATGAAATGTGAATGGATCTTGTTTTTATAATATAAGATTCTCTTTTTCTTCGCCTTTTCCCGTATACAGACGGGGTCGGCGTTTTTCGTCAGTCTCTCAATCCGCCCTAACTAGGCTTTTGGCTGCCATTTGGTTTTTTTGGCTAACATTTGGTTTTGGCT
>NW_007431280.1:0-464 GCF_000475195.1 Diaphorina citri
CACCTGCCTACAATGTGCCCATTCAGCATTTTACAGAGCATGCTAAAAACTGACCAGAGCAAATTTGGGGAAAGAGAAGGTACGCGAATTCTGTAAAATATTATCTCTCGAAACGAAATTCTCCATTTTTTCACATGTCCACTAACACAGGTAGATGAAATAACGGTCGATTTAACGAGTCAAGGGCAGAAATAGTGCGACAAATGTGTAAAATATCAAGGTATACGAATATTGAAAAGTAAATTTTCCATGTGGGTAAATTTTGAAATAGGTGAGAATTTGCGAATATTTCGCGTTTTTTATGTGTTCAATTAACGGTATGGAATTCCAATTTTGGGAAAAAAATTAGTACATAGGTAACACGTTTATGATTAGTTCCCACAATGTAAAATGCAGGTACAAAATTTAGCAACATGGGTGAGCGAAAATAACAGCTCTTTAAAGCTTTAAACAGCTGAGTACAT
>NW_007431281.1:0-464 GCF_000475195.1 Diaphorina citri
TGGCTTTTTCCTATCCTGTCTTCCTTCTCTCTTCGATTTCGGGACGATAAGACCTTAGCAGTTACAGTTCCCTCTATCCAACCTTTTTTTTTCGTTCTCGGAACGGCTGACTTTTTTCTATCCTGTCGTACTTCTCTCTTCTATTTCGGGACGATAAGACCTTAGCAGTTACAGTTCCTTCTATCCAACCTTTTTTTTTTCATTCTCGGAACGGCTGGCTTTTTCCTATCCTGTCTTCCTTCTCGATTTCGGGACGAAAAGACCTTACCAGTTATAACTCCCTCTATCCAACCTTTTTTTTTTCGTTCTCGGAACGGCTGACTTTTTTCTATCCTGTCTTACTTCTCTCTTCTATTTCGGGACGATAAGACCTTAGCAGTTACAGTTCCCTCTATCCAACCTTTTTTTTTTTCGTTCTCGGAACGGCTGGTTTTTTCCTATCCCGTCTTCCTTCTCGCTTTCGG
>NW_007431282.1:0-464 GCF_000475195.1 Diaphorina citri
AATACCGTTCATTCCCGGCGACCCTTTCTCTCCCTTGAACCCTTGTTTGCCCTGGGGGCCTTGATGACCCTGAAATACGAGAGAATCTGGTATTAAAGAGAGAAACAGAAGTATCATATTGTTTTCTTCTTTTTTACTTTCCTTATTTTATAGGATGGTCAGTTTTTACTTTGAAAACACGTTTTGAGGTCCCTAAAGCCTAAATCCGAAATTTCAGCCATTGGTCCGTAAGTGTGTCTGTCTGTAAACAGAATTATCTCGAGAACTTTAAGAGCTAGAGACTTGAAATTTGGTATGCAGCTGTCAAATATGACAAGGATGCGACACGAAACTTATGGTTAAGATCGATGCAACGGTTGGCGATATTTTGACCGCTTGGAAGGTCTAAAATATATCTCTATAGAAAAACTCGCACCTCAATTCATTCGATCACCGGTACTTACCCGATCACCTTTCGCTCCCTT
>NW_007431283.1:0-464 GCF_000475195.1 Diaphorina citri
TTTAATTAATTAAATAACTACCAGGATTAAAAAATATTATTGAAGGACAAATCAGGGATTAAAAAAAAGTAAAAAAAAACCCTGCTACTTAACGCTCATAGGGATAGTCGTCAGAAGTAACATTTTAGGCACTTTGGTGAACTTAAGTCTGTTAAATACCTTTCAGTTAGATATACACTCAGGTGTGAAAATTCGGGACAAAATGTTTTTAAAACTTGATTAATGTCATAAACGTTTCCATTGAAAATAGATCTCCAATGATATTTAATGATGGATACAAAAAGGAACATTTTTTTCCTAGCCTTTTTCTACTTAAATAGGGTCGGCGTTACAAAAGAACATTATATTTAAATTTTAATCTCATATTTCGATCTTGGCATATCTAATCTCAGCTCAATAATCGGGGATGAAGTTCTTTCTTCTCGGTCATCATCTTGATTTCTCTGGTCGCCTTCACCATCAGA
>NW_007431284.1:0-464 GCF_000475195.1 Diaphorina citri
AACTATGAATTTAGCCCGAAAAAATTACTTTCCTAATTATAGAACAATGAAAGTAAAAAGAAAGAGAAATACCTATATTGGGAAATACGCACCTTTTTTACCTACCTACATATTTTAAATCCATAACATTAATGTTTTATACCTAGTTTAATTGAGAAAACAAGCGCTTACCTTGACATAGATGAACATGCTTTTACAGAACTGAGTACCCTTGATAAGAAGCAAGGTCTGGTTGATAACATTCTTGCCTTCATCCTAGAAGGTTATCTTGTTCGAATCCGCGACCTAGCGGCCTAGCGCTTACAAGGCAGACGTGCTACCCTCTAAGCCCTAAGCTAACTAGGCCTTGGGGCTAAGGAAAAATTTATTATGTTTGGAACCGTTTAGTTGTTTGTGTTTATTTTTGAAGCAGAACAAGACAGCTCCATGTTGGAGGACACTGGTTACAAACGGGCTGAAAATCC
>NW_007431285.1:0-464 GCF_000475195.1 Diaphorina citri
ATTCGTCATGCAGGTAAGAGAGAGAGAGAGAGAGAGAGAAGGGGAGGGAGAAAGAGATAAGGAAGGAGCGAGAGAGATGAGAGAGAGAAAGGAAGAGAGAGAGACGGAAACAGAAAAATATCTAGGCGCACGGCAGTGCGCCAGGCCAATTATTACCCCTATCATAACTCCGTCAATTTTCAATGTAATCTCACGAAATTTGGACCATATGTTAACTTATTTCACGCTTATTTCACGACTGACTCACTCATCAATATTATGAGGCACTTCCCGATGTCCTAGAAACTTGAAATTTGGTAGGATGGTAGGTCTTGATGAGTAAGTGAAGGGAAAAATCTGAAAATCGGAAAAAAATTGCACTGGGCGCCACCCACAGGCGAAAATAACCGCTTTTTGGCGGTTTTCACAAAACGGTTAGAGATATCGAAAAAGTTATGAGATTAGACCCCCAAAACCCAAAACCA
>NW_007431286.1:0-464 GCF_000475195.1 Diaphorina citri
CATTAGTGATTTAATTTGACCTAGGAGATGGTGTAGGGTTGAAGGTACTTATTATTGAAGGTACGTGGATTACGTGTCGGCATTGGCAACCTTTCTTTCACAGTGTATCAGTTTTTGGGACAGGTACCTCATAATTTGGACCTCTAAAAAGATGGTTTGTTGGTTTGTCAAGTCAGCAGTGAGTTGTGACAATATTGAACGTTCTGCAAGTTTAGCTCCATCTCTAATTCTTCATCCTAACAACTTGTACAATTCAGTTCCTTTACAATTACGAGTTTTGCAGTTTGTCGGATCTCACTGGTAGTTTGATTTGGGAACCATCTGCTTCCTCTGTTGAATCCCATTTCGTCCTAAATTCACAGGCAATTCCTTAATTTCTCGATCGAGCTGTAACATAGAAAGTTCTCAGTCGAAATCTTCCTATAAACGTGGCAAAGCTACAAAGGAATAGTGACCCTATATCC
>NW_007431287.1:0-464 GCF_000475195.1 Diaphorina citri
CTATTCTATTTCCACTTATTTCTTTGTCATCAATAGAATAGGAACTACCGGGTTGATCTCTGAACTCCTCATTCCTCAGCTAGGCGCCTCTATCCTCCTCTCCTTCAACTTTCATCACTCATTTCTTTCACAATCCATCAGAATTCCATCTTAGCTCATCCAAGACATTGCTTTCTTTATTTCCATTGCCCTCTTCGTCGAGTAGGTAGCATGTTTTCGGTGTTCTTACTCCTCAGGTCTACAGCCTCAATGCTTCATGTGATCTACATATCATATGTTGGCTCATGTTTGGTCCATTTTCAAGTATTTATTCAGCAGCAGGTAATAAATTGACTTTTTTTTCTAAAATCTAAAAGTCTTTTTATAATAAAAATGGGTTATACGAGATTGAACTTTCATATCAGACCTCACACCTAACATAACTGTTTTGTCTTATTGATCTTCTCGTATTTATTGATTAGTCC
>NW_007431288.1:0-464 GCF_000475195.1 Diaphorina citri
GAAAGATTTAATCAGATGGCGTCTTGCAGTCAAGGTTGATGTGGCGCTTGTTGCCACTTTGTTGTTCATATGGCCATAATTCTCTGCTGAGACTGTCGATGTACGGGGTGGTCGTGGAAAAAATTGCACTCTTATAGGTACCTTATTACCTTTCAGTGCAATAGTCCTAAATTAAAATGGACGCGGCACACAAGGGATCAGGAAGAGACCGCCTTAGGTACCTTACACAATCATTAGTAATGTCATTACTAATGATGGAATTCCGGATTTTCTGAGTTTTCATCATCATTACTTGGAAATAATGACATTACATTACTAATGATTGTGTAAGGTACCTATTACGGAAACACTGACATTATTTCAAATCCATTTGTGAGTTCTGGCCCGGGGCGGAATTCAACGGATGAGGTTCGATCTCGGCGGGCTTTCTCCTATCCTGTCTTCCTTCTCTCTTCGATTTCTGG
>NW_007431289.1:0-464 GCF_000475195.1 Diaphorina citri
AAATCACATAGGTACGATATGTACATAGGTATGATAGGTGATAGGTAACATACCTATTATTAAAAACAGATAAACAAATACAGTCGAACCTGGATAAACAAGAATCCAAAGGACCAGCTCATTTTTTCGTTAAAGGCGGTTTAATACAACATTTTCTCGTTTATAAAGGTTTAGCAAAGTGGAAGAGCAAACTGATGAACCATATTATGATGTCAGGCAAGAGGCAAGTCACCAAATTAGTATAGGTATCTATCTACAAGATAACAAAGAGGAAGAAGAGAGAAGAAGAAGAAGTAGAAGAAGAAGAAGGAGAAGAAGAAGAAGAAGAAGAACTAGAGGATTGTATGGATTGGATAGAGAGAACTGTATCATTTAATATTTAATATTTTAATATTTATTAATTTATTATGCTGTTAACACACATTATGCACAATTTACAATTACAATATTCTTATTTCTAATCT
>NW_007431290.1:0-464 GCF_000475195.1 Diaphorina citri
TGCCAATAACATTAATAGAAAAAATTAAAAAAAATCAAAAAGTGATTTTGGGGGCCAAGGTACAACCAGGCACCCTACCTACCTATACTCATAATTCATAATAAATTCACCCCTATCACATTACATGTATCTATATAGGTACGGGGTAGGTATTGTCTGTAGCAAGGTAGGAATGATTATACCTGTATTACTTGTTAGAATGACATTGACAACACCCACTTATTCTTTGTAGATACCTACCGACGTCCATCTGTCTGTCTGTTGTAATAGAGAAAAAATATGAAAATGGACAACTACTAAATTGGTTCGCAGGTTCCAGAAAAATCATCACATCCAAGCCACGGAATCGTAATCCAGGATTCCAGGTTCGATTCTCACAAGTGCAGAAGATTTTTTTTTTTTCAGCAACGCACGAGGTAAACAGCCAATATTATTATAACAGTTATGGCTCCCATTTTTTTTTT
>NW_007431291.1:0-464 GCF_000475195.1 Diaphorina citri
AATACTGCTGCCGCCCATCAACTGTGTCTTGTTTATGCATTCGTAGTTATAAAAAAAACCCCAATGTGCCTAGGCATGTGTTGGTCCAGCAAAACTTTTCCTGCGTTTAATAATTTGCTCTCGCTTTTAGTTTTCATTTCTTCGAGACAAGACTCAGGGACGATATTAGTTTTCAGGGGCGAAGCCAAGGGAGCGCGACCTCATGCCCACCCCGCGAAGCCCCCGGGAGCGCGCAGCGCGACCGTAAGCAAGGGAGCGCGAAGCGCGACCCCAAGAACAACCCCGCGAAGCCCCCGGGAGCGCGCAGCGCGACCGTAAACAAGGGAGCGCGAAGCGCAACCCTCTGCACAACCCCGCGAAGCCCCGGGAGCGCGAAGCGCGAGCCGATGCACAACCCCGCGAAGCCCCGGGAGCGCGCAGCGCGACCGTATACGCAACTCCGCGTAGCGAACACGCGAAGCCCC
>NW_007431292.1:0-464 GCF_000475195.1 Diaphorina citri
CTGTCTTACTTCTCTCTTCGATTTCGGGACGGGACGATAAGACCTTAGCAGTTACAGTTCCCTCTATCAAACCTCTTCGAAAACACACAACTTCTAATGCATACTGCAATAGTATTGCATACATACCTACATTGTTAAAATTTGTTACCAATAGCACATCCACTAATTCACAAAAAAAAAAGACTCATGTTGTCTGTGCCATAGCATGTCCACTTCTTAGCCAATTCAATAGGTGACCGACCACCACGCCACCAAGGCAGGTAATGAGAACCTCTGGTATAGACTGGTAGGTACTTGGTTGCAACTCTTGCACAAATAGTACTCTCAAGAGTCTCAAGGATGTTCTTATGAAAGGTCAGGATGAAAGTATCGCATTGGCTATTAGCTAGTTCGTACTTTTACTAGTCACTTTAGAGAGGCTGTTTGCACTGTCAGTATAGTTTTTTTTTTTTTTTTTTTTAAAA
>NW_007431293.1:0-464 GCF_000475195.1 Diaphorina citri
CTTACTTTCTCTCTCTTTTCTTTTCTCTCTTTACTCGTATCTCTCTCTCCCTCTTTCTTTCTATCTGTTTATCTTTCTCTCTCTCCCTCTCTTTTCCTTTTTTCTCTTTCTCACTCTCTCTTTCTTTCTCTCTGTTTATCTTTCTCTCTCTCTCTTTTTTTTTTCTTTATAGCTCTCTCTTTTATCCCCTCTCCTGTTTTCTCTCTCTCTCTTTCGCTTATGGCTCGGAATGTACTTGTATGATAAATGGATGTTTCAATTATTTGAACTTGTACCTATTTGATTGGTACCTACTTAACTGAGGTAAACACAGAAAAAAAAGAGCTTTGGTTAGGTAATTAGGTTTTACACTTTCACCTTTTGTTTGGTCAGTGGTCAGTGGAAAGGCCTGAGATTACTTTTTTATAGAGGTTTAATAGAGGGCTGTAACTGCTATGGTCTTATCGTCCCGAAATCGAAGAGAG
>NW_007431294.1:0-464 GCF_000475195.1 Diaphorina citri
AGTTTAGATGATTCTATATTATCATAATGCCGTTTTCCTATTTAGATAGTTCTATATTATGTCGTTTTATTTCTGATGATACATCGCGATGACAGAAGAGCGTTGTTATTATCTCGTCATCATGGAAGTGAAATGTCATTTAGTGTTCATTTGTATCTAGGTACTTTTCATTCGATTCAAAACAGCATAGAGCATCGAGCAGGTAGAGGGTAGTGATGATTTCAAACCGCATAGAAGTGAGAGCAAAAAGTTCTATGCGCTCTCCGCCCGCTCCACTCTGTTTTTTGCTTAGGTTATAAGTTACAAGCTAAATACAGTAGAACCTCGATTATTTCAACTAAGTAATTGAGACCGGGGGTAGTTGAAATGATCGAGATTGAAATTATCACTTTCTAACTTTCTATGATCTTTTCCTCTCCTCTGATAAGATAGGATATCCTTTGAAAATTAAAAAAAAAAAAAAA
>NW_007431295.1:0-464 GCF_000475195.1 Diaphorina citri
CCCGGGCGGGAATCGAACCCGTGGCCTAGCGCTTACAAGGCAGACGCACTACCAACTAAGCTAACTAGGCTGGCTCAATAGCAATTTAGATCTCCTAATCTTATCTGTGATTCTGTGTGTTTTTATGACTTCACTACTTGTGTTAGGTGATAAACAAATTAATTGAGAGGTGTCTAGAAGGCCGTCTAACAAACAACTGAATTAGTAGAACGAGTTATTGGATTGATAATTTTTAGTGGAGGCAATTTTTGTATTTTATTATCAGGTAAGCGGTAGCGTAGCGTGGTCTAAATTCAAGAAGTGTAGGGCACTAATTTCCATCACCAAGCATATTACTACATAATTCATGCACATGCTTCTTCATACATTGGCATAGACAAGTATAAGTAGGTACCTACCTTCCCAGTTCCGTGAATCTGAATAGACTATAGAGGTGTTGAAATTTTGAGTGTATGGCCGCCATA
>NW_007431296.1:0-464 GCF_000475195.1 Diaphorina citri
AGAATGATTTCAGCACGCTATCTTGGTGACGTTTTACCTGCGTTAATTAATCCAGTCCAACGGTAAAAACCCAACCTTCGGAAAATTTAAATTTCTACCAGGTACCTAAACCTCCTTGCTAAATTACGTTCGGAGTTTTCCAAATAACTCGGGACAACACGACACGAGAATTCTAGCAATTTGCAGATTTTCTATTTATACCGTATTCAAATCGCGAACGCATCTAAATCGGTACATTCATTCCATGTGTAGGTGCAGTAAAGTGGAACACAATAGGTGAAAAATTATGTATACCTAACATAAGTTATTGGCTTAGAGTTCGAAGGAAAGTACAACTAAAAACCCATAAGAAATGATCAGGAAAACCCCGTTGGAATCCTGCCTGCTCTCAGAAAACTACGAGTGGATTCCTCAATGCCTAATAATTCAAATTTTGACAAACCCATAAACCTCTTGTTGCCTCA
>NW_007431297.1:0-464 GCF_000475195.1 Diaphorina citri
ACGTTCTGATTGCCATTTTCAACGGTCAGAAGCATTTGCCTCATAGGTAATAATCGAAATTAATGTCAATATTATGTTGTGATATCATTATGCAGGGATAGGAAATTATTAATATTGATGGCCCATCTATACATCGTCAAACGTTGTCTGTGCAAATAGTATGGAGAATTTCCTTTGATCTGTCATAATACACATAGGTATTAAAAAACATGTTTTATCGTGAGTGATATTTCAACTAGGTATAAGGTAAGTAGACATTATAGGTACGTACCTATACATATGCTCATAATTATTATGTACTTATTTATTTCTCATCTCGTCCACAGAGAGCATCGTTTGGCACAAGTTCTCAAAGAGTGTCTCGGTTCCATCACGACTCATAATAAAATTATTATGTACTTATTTATTTCTCATCTCGTCCACAGAGAGCATCGTTTGGCACAAGTTCTCAAAGAGTGTCTCGG
>NW_007431298.1:0-464 GCF_000475195.1 Diaphorina citri
TCACTTTTTCTAATCGGAAAATAATTCTGATGACGCCATCCATTTGTACAAGTAGGTGGCGAATTAATGTTCTAATGTTTTTTACAATGCCAAGTAGAATACTCTCCTACCATTGAAGCATTGTTCTCTTATTTACTCATGCACAATCTCAGGTGTAATTTGATTGATCATGCTATCGGCGGGAGACACTCTCAAAGTGAAATCTAAACCCTTGTCAGTGAGAATATTTCCAGAATCCAAGTTTTTGTCAGGAACAATGCATCCAAACTTTGCTAAAAATAGCCTCTGTACTCACACAAAATCTCATGCCACCATCAAATTCAAGTTCTCCGATGTGTTCTTTGAGTAGCCATGTTGGAAAATTTAAAACTCAAACTGAAGTCTATTCATTTTCTCCTCGCCTCACTCTTCTGTTGTTGGAAGATAAATTTTAAGGTTTTCTTTAAAATATTGGCGCGCTGCCA
>NW_007431299.1:0-464 GCF_000475195.1 Diaphorina citri
GCAAAGTTTCCGAGTGCTGACCCTAGAAAATGTCTTTCCCGTGTAGGAAGACCTTTCCTTTTGTTAATATTTTTATATCTTGTTATTTTCCAAGCGGATAGAAAAGTTCTTTGAGATTGCAGATGGAGAGCAAATCCAGTTTGGGAAAGTTTTAGGAGCACGATGCCCTTTCTGTCACTTGTTCCTTTCTCAACATCTTGATGGAGGACTTGGTGAAGTTCAGTATGAATTGAGATGAAATAATGACTAATAGGCTCTCTTCACTTGGGTTGGTAGGGTTGGTTTTATTGGATGAAGACCGACATGTTTTGCCCAGTGGGCATTATCAGTGTACAAATAGGACGCCCGTGTGTTATGTTATGTCACATAGTGGTGACCATTTTCTTGCTTCTTCTACGACAACTTTTTCGCGGAATATCGACCGAACCATATACTTTTGCAACTCGGTCCAAAGACACTCTTCA
>NW_007431300.1:0-464 GCF_000475195.1 Diaphorina citri
ACAGGCGAAAATTTTGGTCTCTAATTTTAAAAAACTTAGTTATCAAAAACACAAAATTTGGCGCCGCAGGCGATTTTTTGTCTACAATAGTAAGAGAAGCAGACTTGTCAAAGGTGTAATCTTCAGGGCCGCAGGCGAAACTTTTCAGTAAGTATGTAACCTGTAGCTTGTAATGTGTCAGTTTTTTATGTAATTAAATACGTGTAAAAGACGAGTGTAGTTATTCCCCCAATACATTTCTATAGAAAACAAAATGACAGCGCCGCAGGCAAAATTTTTTCGAGAAAATTTAAGTAGCTCCTTCAAGGTTGCATACTTTTTTTACTGACCAAAGTCTTTTTCTCGTTTTATAAGCTTTGAAATATTCATTCCCAAAACTTTTTCATGAAGAGACAAAATTCCAGCGCCGCAGGCGAAATTTTTGAGAGATTTTATGTTGCCCCTTCATGGTTGCATACTTTTTT
>NW_007431301.1:0-464 GCF_000475195.1 Diaphorina citri
TTACATTGCCTACAGGACATTGTGTCGTTCGAAAAAAAAAAAAAAAAATACAGTGTTGAAAAGAGTTAGTTTTCATGATTTCAAGTTCAACGGGAAATGTGATGTGTGATATTTTAACTCTAGTTTTACCGGGGGCATGTGATGAATTAGCCTTCTCTAGTGTATAATTATTGCAGACTAAAAAAAAAAAAACTTATTGACAGCCCTGATTAGTCTCAGTTATTTCCCATTAAAGGGTTGACCTTTTTTTGTCTTGGAACCTGTTAAATTCGTGAAGACTTTCCACATCTGAAGGCCAAATCTATTAATGCTTAGAAAATCCTTTAGAGTTGGATTTTAACAAGAGAAAAATGAAAAAAAACAATGGAAATCTCGTTAAGAAATTTCTGTATGTTAAGTCCAAGTGACTATTGCACCCTAGTAGACCATTTCTAATGGACGTACCAAAACATGTTAATAGTTGC
>NW_007431302.1:0-464 GCF_000475195.1 Diaphorina citri
ATACCGGTAAATTGTAAAGTTTGACGTCACGACATACGCTCCCGTAGGCGATGACGTCATAATTCATGACTCCCGCTTTGTTTGTTTGTGCGCAAACGTTTCTGCGCATTTTTACGTTAAGTCTGACGTCACAACTCTTTGAACTTTTTCAATAGAACGGCAATTAAAAATTGAATTTTCGACCTTTTAAAGTTACTTTCTCGGAGTTTTGAACACGAGTTCTGATTTTTCACAACTTTTTACGTAGGAATCGACCTCCATTGGGTTGATTAAAAGCCTAATGCCTAATCATAATCAGCAAATTATTTGTATGTACATAACATAACGAATTTCAGCGAAATCAGATCAACCGTTTGAGAAGCATTACTGATTAGGCAGAAAATAGCAGACTATTATTACATTTATTACCTATCCTAAATGCAAAAGCGTCGAGTTAAAAGTTAGAACTTTACTTCTTTCGCTCG
>NW_007431303.1:0-4627 GCF_000475195.1 Diaphorina citri
TGTTTGACAGCCAAGTTGTTAGCTCAGTCTGGATGTAGCGTATTGATTCTGGAAGCTGGACCTGACGCTCCCATATCCACAGCTATTCCTGCTATGTGGCACGAGAGTATTCAAGACTCTAAATTAGACTGGGGATTTGTATTGGAATCAAACCCCAGCTATGGTTTAGGTCTCAAAGACAACGTTGTCAGACTCAACCAGGCCAGAGTTCTTGGAGGTTCAAGTATTATCAATGATATGATTCATGACAGAGGATCCCAATATGATTATGAAAGATGGGAAGGTCTAAACATGACTGGTTGGACCTATTCTGATATGGACGCCATATACACCAGAATAGAACGTACAAAGCTGGATACCGTAAGAACAGAAACTGAAAGCGAAACCGTGACAGTGGACAATGATGGTACCGTAACCATCACAACAATCAAAACTGAAAAGATCAATCTACTCAGAAGCACATTCAGTAAAGCCTTTGAAGATATTGGATTCAAATCTCCAGATACATTTACCGTCAGTGACCATGTTGGTATTGCCCCTCCGATGTATTACTTGAAAGATGGCCAAAGAATGATTGCCTCGAGCATCTTCTTGAGAGCAATAAAAGATAAAAATACCGTACAGGTAAGTAAAAATAGCGAAGTTACAAAACTTTGCTTCGATGAAACAAAAACCAAAGTGACGGGTGTGGAATTCCGAAACCCTCAAGGAAAAACAATCAAAGTGAATGCAAACAGAGAAGTAGTCCTTGCTGCAAATAGTATCAACTCTGTCCGTATCCTGCAACAATCTGGTGTTGGAGATGCTGCTCTTTTATCAAAATACAATATTCCTCTAGTGAAAAATTTACCCGGTGTTGGAAAACGTCTCAGCTTGCATCCAATGTTCTTTGGACTCAGTTATACTTTTACCAAAACTCCCGTCTCTTCTTATACAATCAATGAAATTATCTATGAGTACCTGACACAGAGAACCGGCAGATTCACAGACATAGGAATGAGTAATTTCATCGGATACCTCGATACAGATTTCAAAGGTAACCCGGATGTTGCTGTCACACAATATTACTTCCCCGCTCAAGATACTTTGTTCTTGAGAGGTCATCTGAAGGCTTGGAACG
This sequence comes from Diaphorina citri, assembly GCF_000475195.1. Lineage (NCBI taxonomy): Eukaryota > Metazoa > Arthropoda > Insecta > Hemiptera > Psyllidae > Diaphorina > Diaphorina citri. Next base: position 1,121 of record NW_007431303.1, read on the forward strand.
TTAATGATGATTTGGTTGAAAGATTTGTCAAAGTCAACGCTGATAAACCCATCCTCATTATTGGATTGGTTAGCTTGTGTCCCAAAGCAGAAGGGGTTGTTGAAATCAACTCAAATGATCCCACTAAGAATCCCACAATTAGATATCCACTCTACACAGAAGAAGAGGACATCAAAAATATTTTGACTGCAGTCAAGATGGTTGACAGAGTTATGAAATACAGAGACTTCAAAAACTTCCAAACGAACTCTGTTCAACTGGAGATCAAAGAATGTGCGAAATGCAAATATCAGTCCGAAGAATATTACAGATGTGCTATCAAGTATCTATCAACCACTACTAACCACCCCACAGGAACACTTAGAATGGGTCCTCCATCTGATCCTCTAGCTGTTGTTGGTCCTGACTTTAGAGTGAATGGCTTCAGTAATCTACGAGTTGTTGGTGAGCCTGTGATACCTGTTGAGATGGTTACTGACAGTAGTGCTGTTGCCCTCATGTTGGCAGAGAGGTGTGCCACTTTCATCCAATCTCCCGTCAATGTGACAACTGTCACTAAAACTACTGTAGAGAAAACTAGTGTTATTAGTGAAGACTAACAAGTTACTCGAACTAAATAGGTAGTTATGTACCTAGCCATTTTAGTTTTGAACCCAACACATGAAAAATCAGGTTGAAGGGGCAATATAGCTTTTTTTTTCATGGGTTGAACCATTTTCCTTTATTCCCAAGATGTAATTTTATACTATTTGTTGTACAGAAATGTTTTCAAACCAATGACTTATTAGAATGGTAATGACTGTGACCAAAAGATTTGTAAGATATACCTAAATTCCTAAATAAGTAGGTACCTATGAATAAATTGTTACTCACATTTTGGACTAACTCTTCTCATCTTGTTTCCTTTAATGAAAATAACGAACAGTGAAAGTGGCAGGGTCACCAAATCGTAAGAGCATCATTTACGAAAATTACTAAAACCAAGTGTATTAAGCACACCAATAAAAATATTATCCTCTGCTCAAGCCACCCATATCTGGGGGAAAAAATTAATTGACCATTCTAGGATTACGCGGTCAATTAATCAAAGTACAGACCATAATTTCTTCCGCTCTCTCTCTCTCTCCCTCTCCCTCTCCGCCCTGCATCGCGCTTACAATGCGTCCTCGGTATGACTTATGAACTGTCATCAACAAGAACATCATCAATTATATGCCACAAAACTTGGGAAAAGTCTCCTCCTCTGGGTTTCCCGCAAACTGCATCCCCCCCCCCAATCAATCCCACCCTGTATTAGTACGTCCTGCCCCCTACCCTGTAATTCTCCCTGGGGGAGGGACGTGGAGGCCTTTGTTTTGTTTTCAGAAATATGACAACGGCAGACACTTTCAAACGTTCCATCAACTTCGGGTAACTTATGGCTTTTTGACTTGCAGTTCTTTTTTATAGAGCGTGAAAAACTTGTTTTCGGTGGTAAATTGCCGAGTTCTTCTACAAAGTCACAACTTTTTTTTCTCTTTTTTTTTTTTCATAGCGCGGAACTCTTTCAGTTGGTAAATCTGAAAGTTGTTATTAGGAAGAGATACTAAGTTGACGTCATCACATGGCAATAACTAAATACATAATGTAGAATGTAGGTAATCAATAAATAATTGAAATTAGTTGGACTTTTATTTCGTAGGAAGTGTACAATACAAAGTACATATTTCATTCCCATTTTCCTTCCTTACCACATTTGAGATCAAAATATTATACTATTCTACGGGGCGAACGACCTACGTTAAAGCGGGGAAAAGGAATACTATCCAATGAGAGCTACATTTCTTATTTTATTTCATTACTGAGCTGGTTTTATAGGTACCTACCTAATAGATATTAGATATTTGAACTGGTATTATTCTTGGCTGTTCGATTCTCAATTCACACTCCTTCCCTTCACACATTATCCGGGCTAATGCCACAGTTGAACAGGTATTGCCCGACTTTCTCCGGCGAGTTGTTCAAAAACTTCAAGTTATCCTCCAAAGTCCACACGTCTCGCTGATCCTTGACAATGGTCAACACTTCTGGGTTCCAAACAAAGGCGGCAGTCACTGGTGCCAGTTTCAAAAGCTTCAATTTGTGAAGGACCTCAGGCGGGAAGGGTCTTTGGTATTCTGATTCTTGATCCACCAGGAAAATGTCGTCTCCACTGAAACATGGAAATGAAGTTCCTGTAGTGTGGAGGTACCCAGTATCCACTAGGAATAGTTCATGTCCATGTCCACGAAATATGGAATGAAATCAAACTATACACTGGGTGAGGATATTCCACTCCCGCAGGCACATTTCGGGCCCCTAAAATCCTAAATGTAGTAAGGTACTAAAAATATCTGTCTATAATTTGGAGCATCCAAAACAAAGTTCAAACTGTGAGGGTTCCTGAGCAGAAGGAATTTAGAAGGACCGCTCTACCTGAAGATCAACAACAGACGGGAAACCTTCCACCATCCATTCTGTACCGGCATCAATATTGGGTGACGTTACGAGGCAACCAAAAGTCTCGCAATGTTCCAGACTTCACCAGTCGATCTACCAGAGAACTGCCAAACTTGCGACCTGAAGAATTACCAATGAGATTATTGAAAATGATATAAATCCAGTGGAAGATAATGGAGCAAGAATTATCAGTTAGAAAAAGACTTCCGAGAGTCCGCTTTCAACTCTTGACGTTCACTCTACCCCGAGAACGCTCGTATCTTGAACTCGAAATTTACGAGACGCAACGATCAACGAGCATCTGCATCTGCATTTGCGCATCTGCAGCGCACCTTCTAATCCAAAGTCAAGTATTGATTAGATCTGGATTATATTACCTGAGGTGAGCACCAAGGTAGTGATGAGATTTTCGTTCTGAAATGCTGCATTCGATTTTGTGAACATTTTGAGGCAATTCGGGAACTCCAACATGGATAATTGGAAGGTTCTGGCATGTTCCTACATCTTTTAAGCCCCACATAAACTGAAAATGTAGAGGAAAAAACATATCAGTTTTGAGTTTCTAGAAGCTTTTGCAAATCAATCACCCGAAAACCCCAAAAGGTATCAGATCATCCAACAACATAATACTACGAAAGTATTGTAGGAAATCCATTTTTTATATACATATAGTTATATTTTATTTCCCTAGCATATATTCTTTGGCCAATTACATGTCTGCCTAAATGACACTTACCTCACTGTTTGAAAGCCAGAAGTACGCCCATATTAAACTAGGAAATGGCATCGGATTGAATTCTCTCACAGATCCATGCGTTGTTGGGATGGAATTGTGATAACTTCTTTCTGTAGTACTTCTAATCCAGTTGGTTGGGAGCTGTGAGCAATCTCTCTGATCCTGTGAGTTGTTGGTTCTTCTCGTTGCTATCTTATCTATAATATGTTTGGTTCTGTGGTTCTATCTCTGTGTATAAAGTGTAGGTCTTGTTGTTACTCATCTTGTTATAGATTGTTGGTTCTGTCGTTCTG
>NW_007431303.1:7918-10426 GCF_000475195.1 Diaphorina citri
CAGACTGGTGTTAGATCATCGAATGCAAAATTCATCTCGATAGAATACCTGCTTACTTGGAGAGAATATCTGGTAGGTATAGTAGGTAGGTTCTTACCAATTTTGCATTTCGCTGTAGGTAGCGATTTATGAAAAACGCTCCATGTAACGTAATTTCTAGAGTAGGAACCTTGTGTTATAACGCCGTTATAACACAAGGTTCCTACTCTAGAAATTACGTTACATGGAGCGTTTTTCCGGTTTTTCATAAATTGCTACCTACAGCGAAATGCAAAATTGGTAAGAACCTACCTACTACCTACCAGATATTCTCTCCAGGTAAGCAGGTATTCTATCGACATGAATTTTGCATTCGATGATCTAACACCAGTCTGATCCAACCAGGGAGGATCCCAAACATAATTATTATAGTCATACAAAGCAACACAGACGTATAGTTGTCAATCAAATCGCGAGATCCAATGACAAACAAGCTACACCGTCACATCAAACAGAACAGCTTTGTTGACACAGTGTGCTCAGAACGCATTAGGGTGTGCGGTGTGGTATCTGAAAAGGAATCTGGTCATTTCTGTGTTGAAAACGTTGGAATAATGCCTATAGGGCCGTGGACAAATGGAAACATAATGGAGTGGTTGGTCAAGTGGTAACTTGCTTGATTGCCATTTAGGAGGTCCGAAGGTTTGGAATCCCAGAGTCGACAAAAATTGAGGAGCTGGGTGCAAAAAGGGAAATATGGATTTTTTGCCCTTTTTGTGTAAAACGGTTTTTTGAATAGAACGTGGTGCGCTCTATCTTCCAGCGTTTGAACTGCAGTGATAACTTTTTTTTTCGATGAGTTACAGCGTTTTTTGTAAACACACTTTTCAAGGATTTTGATGAAAAATTGAAAACTTTCAAGTTAAATATCTCAGTTTGATGATTTTCATTTATTGCCCTTTTTGCACCCAGCTCCTCAATTGCACTCAGATTTCGATTATTACACTCTGTCGATCCTGTGTTTATACCCACCTAAATGGGAAGTATTGTGTCCCTTGTCACCCATCTAATGAGGAGCATACTGCGAGATGGGCATGCTACGACACAGACCACACGAATCTAATGTAGTTCCAGAGTTCCAGTGTGAGCGCGTTTTCAACGAATGGTCTAATATTTTTACAAGCCATTGGATGGGAATGTAACTTGAACGTCAAATGTGTGCACTGGAGTGTCAGTCATGTCGCTGTCGTCCGATGTGATTGGAACACCCGGTATAACTCAACTTGTCATCCGTTCTTCATCCCACCTGAGCATTGATTTCACTCCTGTTTGTATAAAAACAAAAACCTCGTCACCGCAGTTTTCATATGGTAGAATAATGTTTGCGGGGGCCAAGGGAGCATTTTGCCTGGTGGCAATAGGGCTACTTCTAATCCAGTAAGTATACATACGCTTGTCCATTACTTTCAACTTTCACTTCATTTAACTTTCGATCATTTTTTTTTATTATTATTATCTTTTATATGAGTTACGTTTTATACCTAGATTTGAAATGAAATGGTTTTAAAACTCCATTTGTTATTGTATGTTTTTCCCCTGTTTTCAGACATGTAGACAACAAAAGTTTGAGGAAAAGAGGGGTGTCCAAAATGACGAAATCTTTGAAAAGTCAGTCCATCGTGTTTGGTGGAAAGAAACAGGTCCAAACTGCTATTGATCCAAATGCTTGTGTTGTGTTTGGTTATGAAGAAAATCTATCCAAGGCCATTTGGACAATGACTTTTTTGATTATTTGAATCAATTACAAATTGAATACGCTCGAAGTATCTATTACCCTCCTGACTTTAGTTCCAAGATCACCGATGGACAATCATTCGATATCATCATCGTGGGAGGTGGTATCTCAGGATGTTTGACAGCCAAGTTGTTAGCTCAGTCTGGATGTAGCGTATTGATTCTGGAAGCTGGACCTGACGCTCCCATATCCTCAGCTATTCCTGCTCTGTGGCACGAGAGCATTCAAGACTCTAAATTAGACTGGGGATTTGTATTGGAATCAAACCCTAGCTATGGTTTAGGTCTCAAAGACAACGTTGTCAGACTCAACCAGGCCAGAGTTCTGGGAGGTTCAAGTATTATCAATGATATGATTCATGACAGAGGATCCCAATATGATTATGAAAGATGGGAAGGTCTAAACATGACTGGTTGGACCTATTCTGATATGGACGCCATATACACCAGAATAGAACGTACAAAGCTGGATACCGTAAGAACAGAAACTGAAAGCGAAACCGTGACAGTGGACAATGATGGTACCGTAACCATCACAACAATCAAAACTGAAAAGATCAATCTACTCAGAAGCACATTCAGTAAAGCCTTTGAAGATATTGGATTCAAATCTCCAGATACATTTACCGTCAGTGACCATGTTGGTATTGCCCCTCCGATGTATTACTTGAAAGATGGCCAAAGAATGATTGCCTCGAGCATCTTCTTGAGAGCAATAAAAGATAAAAATACCGT
>NW_007431304.1:0-464 GCF_000475195.1 Diaphorina citri
TTTCAGCTTTCTAGGTGTTGTGGTTCTCGAGGTAGAGCGATCAGTGTGTGAAATGTGAATGAGTGAATGGATCTTGTTTTTATAATATAAGATTTCAGAATTTTCCCTTTACTTACTCATCACGACCTACTATCCTACCAAATTTCAAGTTTCTACGACATCGGGAAGTGCCTCATAATTCTGATGAATGAATCAGTCAGTGAGTCAGTCGTAAAATAAGCTATTTTCAAGGCCTTTTTTCTACCCCTTCCGGTAAAGCTAGACCTTCGGAATTTCGCAGGCATAGTAAACAAGTAGAGCTTAACATATGGTCCAAATTTTGACATTACATGGAAAATTAACGGAGTTATGATAGGGGTAAAAATGCTTCGAAATGTTTCGTGTAATATAACACACTGGCGTGCTGAGGCCAAAACTTGGCCTGGCGCACAGTCGTGCGCCTCTATAGAATCGAAGACAAAAAA
>NW_007431305.1:0-464 GCF_000475195.1 Diaphorina citri
CATCGCAAAATTGACAATAATGACAGTGCCTTTAATACCTTTACCCCTTGACTTTGTAGAACAAAATCAAAGAATAACCTTTACTGAAGACTACAATAGTAAAAACAAAGGAAGAACAAGTGTGATAAAGAAAGGAATGAGGTAGGGCTGCCTGATTTCTCCCAAACTGCCTAATAAAATACTATGGAGAAAATTAGATATGACCTTGAAACTATCTCAGAATTACTCATATCATATTTACCTTAAAATTTGGGAAACAAGATGAATATGTACTTGAAAATCTCACTGTCACACATTTACAACGGTAAACACAGCGTTGCCAACTTCTAACAAAGCTATACAAGGTTGCCTAACGTACCCTTTTCCACCCGTCACGTAACTCTCCTCTAATTTGCCTACCCCGCAATCCTTCTCCCGAAAAGAAAGAAGGAGATAAAATAAATTCTTCCAATATTTTATTCAGT
>NW_007431306.1:0-464 GCF_000475195.1 Diaphorina citri
AACCGAATTGCTTATTAAATGACGGCATGGGAGTGGGATTCAGTCTGAAATGTGTGAATGGATTTTATCAGAATTCTTCTACCTATTTGTTTCATTATTTTTATGGTCCACTGATCAACGGAAAATTTCTTATCAATTTAAAAGTATGAGTAGATTTTTTAAATGTTATGCCAAAATATCGGCGAATGCCAAAAGGTCGAATAAATTATTTCTTGGAACAGAAGGCTTTCTTCTTTCCCAAGTAACCATTCGTTCTTCTTTCTCGGAAAGATCATTTGTTCTTACGTTAACAAACCAAGAAGAGGAGAATGGAACAAGCTGGGTCCGTCCCTCCGGGAATCATTTAGCCCGTAGTTTATTCGATCAGGATTAAAGAAAATCAGTAGTTATGTACCTACCTAATTTGTTTAATATTCAGTTTATTATTATTCTTGATTTGATTTTTCGATTTTACTTTCATGTAA
>NW_007431307.1:0-464 GCF_000475195.1 Diaphorina citri
AATTGCAATTTCTTTAAAAAAAATAATAAAGAAAGATATTTTAATAAAATAATATTTAAAAAGAAAAATAAAATGTGAAAATCACTGAAAAAACAACTCGTAATAAAATTATCTAAAACACTATTTTACCCACGGACACACAAACCCTCGGTCACGAGTAATCCAACAACATCAGCGTCTAATCTAACACTGAACATTGCTATTGCTCGTAGAATAACGTGTCTTTCTGATTATGTATAGTGTAGAGGTCCAAACGCTTGGAATTTCAGTGATTATGATTAGTGATACCAAACCAAGTTCTCACTGCAGTGAGGGGGTGTACAGACTGTGTTATAGTGTATCTATAGCTGCATATGGAGTGCAGTCTTGGATCTCATGAGAACCACAACCACAGTCGTTCCATCTGTCTTGGGCCTGGAGATGTGAAGATTTTCGATCAGTTGGGATGCCCCTTGGCAAGGTCG
>NW_007431308.1:0-464 GCF_000475195.1 Diaphorina citri
TTAACACGGCAGGAGGTGGGAATGTCAATTAGAAAACCTACGCACATAGCCAGAGCCGGTATTTAAAGTCGAATTAACCATAGGACTTAGCGGCTATCGGCTATCTAGGCAGTTGTAAATCATATGAGTAAGACAGCTAGTAAGTAGGTATGTACGTAGGTAGGTAGGTACTACTGTAGGTAATGTAGACTTGATTGAAAATTGAAACACTTTTCCTCAGCAATCGGTGAATTGAGCTTCAAAATTTTTTCATCTGAATTCCATTAGATATGAGCCTAAATTCCCTTTAGACATGAGACTAAAAGGAAAAGAGAGAAATGAAATACTTACAAATAATAATCAATCAGTTAATTGGGGGCATGCAAAACATGTACAATGTACATAGTTCTTTTGCAGTCGCCTTAAATTTCATGTAGAATTATAGTATAGTAGGCGTTTCTGAAAATGGCAATTTAAATTCCATT
>NW_007431309.1:0-464 GCF_000475195.1 Diaphorina citri
GTTATGCTGGGACATGCAGGAGAAGCGCTTCGTTGCGCTCAAGGTGGTGAAGAGCGCGCCACACTTTGCTGAAACCGCGCTTGATGAAATCAAACTACTCAAGTGCGTACGAGACGGGGACGTGAATGATCCGTATCGAGAGAGAGTTGTGCAGCTGCTCGACGATTTCAAAATATGCGGGGTCAATGGTGAGTGAACAAAAAAGGGGGAGTTTTGCATTAAGCCCGTCACACATTGAAAGCGGCTTTTAGTTGCGCGTAGTCGCGGTCGCCTGAAAATCCAAACCTATGAAAATGATAGTCATTAACTCATTAAAGGTAATCTACGCTCTACTAATATTTGCGCGGCTACTCTTCTAATTTGCGACAGGCCTTGGCTTTCTAATGACTTAACTCAAGGTCTGGATGTTCTGAGCTTTTTTTTCTGATTTTAAGAGCTTTTTTCATTCCCGAAATTAACGAGAG
>NW_007431310.1:0-463 GCF_000475195.1 Diaphorina citri
TTCTCCTTTTCTGTTATCCGTTGCCAAAAAGCCCTAAATATATCCAAATGGACAACTACCATGGACTGAAGATGTTGGGAAAGGAGACAAATAGATTGGACTGACTGATTTGTACCTGTGTTTCTGTTTCATTAAACTATTAAAGTTGCCTTCAGTTGTAGAAAAGGTACAGGACACTTCTTCTATTTTGTCTGTTGATTTGCCAAAAACCAAAAAGAACGAGATTGTTTCAGTGTTTGTTTCTCTAAAATCTTTAATACCTATATCACAGTCAATTTTACCCACAATCCAAGATGTTTTTATCAATTATTGTCGGGAGTACCTCACCATCTAAAAAGGAATGCTTCACCACATCTTCAAGATCCAATGGGTAAGTAGACTTTTGCTCGAGTGGTACCCATTCATTCACTTGGACACTCGTTCACCATTGTTGCCACATTGGATTTTTTCGGAAACAAACAGT
>NW_007431311.1:0-463 GCF_000475195.1 Diaphorina citri
AAGATATTTTTTATATATTTATAAGATATATTTTTTCGTCGTTTGTCTTGAATGCCGTTTTCTTTTTGAAAATCTTTTCTTGTCGAAAAAAACCTTCCACTTTCGGTTCATGTGAAGGAAAACCCTTCATGCAGATGTATTACTCTTCAAGTTTAGGACATATCGAACATTAATGTGTTATGACGCGAGAAATTGATTTTGGCAAAATATGGATCATTCTAATGAAAATGTGTAATTAATCTGACAAATGTCATCACTACAAGGAGTGATATATTCGTGCTCTTTATTTAAAATTGATCTTTTTAATTGTACTGGGAGAAGTTGTCAAAGTACAAGTAAAATACACAAAAATACCATATACTACGGACTTATTCAATCACTAACATAATGAAAACGACATTCAAGAAGTGAGATGTGTAAAATTAATAAAGTATTAATCATACAGTGAGAGTAAGATAGACCA
>NW_007431312.1:0-463 GCF_000475195.1 Diaphorina citri
GCAATTTTTCAAGTACATAGTATAAACGGGCTAAACTTAACAACTAACCTAACATGATAAAATAATTAACTACAAAATAATAGTGGGATTAGGGTATGTGTAATAGTTATGGGCCGATGTAAAAAGTGTGCTAGATATTGCCCCTACATGGGTCTGTAGTCTGTACTGAACAATCATTTTCAAAATCAAGGTTTTAAAAAGATAGCATACTTTTAACCTTGGATTTTGAAAATGTCTGTGCAGTACAACAGACCTTTGTGAGGTGGAAAGTAAGTCCAATAACTAGCAGGTTTTTCACTTTTGCCGATAACTGGTACCAAACTTACCCTATGTTCGATTCTCTGACTCCTTTTTTGTTCTTTTTTCAAATGTCTATTTCTTACTGGTCGACCAATAGGGGTTAATTTACAACAATACGTATCAAAACAATTAAGAAAAAGTGATGAGCCAAATCGATCTAAGT
>NW_007431313.1:0-463 GCF_000475195.1 Diaphorina citri
AAAAAAAACTAGTGGATGCCCTTTGCACTCAACCTGTGCTAATTTTTTAGCCCTTTTTAGGAGTTCTCCTTAACGAACGTCTAATCCTAGATGTAAACTAGTCACCGAAGGGTTAAGAAGGGAAATTTCAGGCTGGTATCCCCCCTGTTTAATTAAAGCCCCCCAGCCAGACCATGGAACGTAAATTTCTCCCTTGTTTATAATATTGTGTTCCATGTAATACATATGTTCCCAAAGAAGAATATTCTCTCTTTCTCCTCTCATGTAACTTTTCATTCTATGGCTTCCTATTGTGTATCAGAAAACCGTGCTTTCAAAAGGGAAATAAGCTTTTCGGATCTTTCTATTGATGTGAACGTCAAATGATGTGAGTCGATGTCTACATGGGACCCATTCCAGGTATTATAGCTCAAAATAAACATAACTTTTATGGCCTGGTCCACACTTGGAGAAATTATGAATT
>NW_007431314.1:0-463 GCF_000475195.1 Diaphorina citri
TTCCTCTTCCTCTTCTTCTTCCTCTTCTCCTTCTTTTTCTTCTACTTCCTCTTCCTCTTCTTCTTCTTCTTCTTCTTCTTCCTCTTCTCCTTCTTTTTCTTCTACTTCCTCTTCTCCTTCTTCTTCTTCTACTTCCTCTTCTCCTTCTTCTTCTTCTCCTTCTACTTCCTCTTCCTCTTCTTCTTCCTCTTCTCCTTCTTTTTCTTCTACTTCCTCTTCCTCTTCTTCTTCTTCTTCTTCTTCCTCTTCTCCTTCTTTTTCTTCTACTTCCTCTTCTCCTTCTTCTTTGTAGGCCGAAGTGTATTGTGCCTGTCGAAAGGCCTAAGAACAAACAAAAACAATTTATTTCAACAGCTTTTAGGCCCAAGTCGAAGATTTGTTTACGAAAGTACCTATATAGCCTACTTTGAGTACTTATGGAGTACTTTCTTTGAGTACCTATCTAGTACCTATGTACCTACTT
>NW_007431315.1:0-463 GCF_000475195.1 Diaphorina citri
ACTCTAGGCTCTAGGTAATCCCGTTTCTAATAGAATTCTGCAATTTAAACTAGTTTTCTTGACATAACTACGGAACAACATCACGTAATGTGAGGTAATAATATTAATAAATAATTATTCAGCCATTTTCTCGATTTCCCTGTTTTTTCTCGGATTCACGTGTTGTATTTCACGTGATTTCTCCTCACGTGTTTACAGGTCAGAATCTGTTGTAGGGTGCACCCCACCAGTCGGTCAACAGGAAGAAGTTCCGTCACCCATATAAGAGACGAACTTTTTCCGTTTGGAATCTTGCTTAATTTTACTTAACCGCTTCTAACTCCGGACCGGTAGGCAGTAAATATGTCCAATACTAGTGAAAATAGTAGAAAATTTTGTTTTCTAACTAATAGACTGATCCCCGATGCACTCTGACGTGGAGCGACTGAGTTATTAGCGAAAAAGAGAGAAGGGTTTGGTGTGA
>NW_007431316.1:0-463 GCF_000475195.1 Diaphorina citri
GCGGTATCCGTGGTTTATTCACGGTATACGTGATTTGTTCTGGCGAGATAAAGGGTACACCGATTTTTTAAAAGAAATTATTCCGCCTGTGGCGCAGTTTAGCCAAAGTCGCTCGAACTTGGCACAGAGATTCGATAAATTATGTAGATCAAAAGTGTCCGTGGGCCCTGTTATCAGAAGGTATGGTTCGGCCATTATTTCGGACCAAATATCCGCTATTTAGGCCTATATAGTTCAATATTTTCTCTCGAACTCACATTTTCTCTCCCTCCTTCTCTATCTCCCTCTCTTTCTTTCCGTCTCTCTCTCCCTCCCTCTTTCTATCTCCCTCTCCCCCTCTCCCTCTTTCCCTCTCTCTCCCTCTTTCCCTCCTTCTGTAATGGCGAATTCTTTACATACTTGATTCTCTAAACCAATTTTCAGGCAAGGACAAGCAAACACTGGAGAATAAGCAGAAAGAATT
>NW_007431317.1:0-463 GCF_000475195.1 Diaphorina citri
AACTATTCGAGCTCTGTATGATTCCTTTGCAACAAACGGGTCTTTGGTTTTGAATTACTGTAAAACTCAAGCTTGGGGATAGTACTTTGTTTTGAGATAGTGATTACATAACTGGTAAGTAGCTGGTGTCTATCATTTTTTTTTTTTTTTCAATCAAGATGAGGCTTTTATATTGGAGTCGAGATTAATCAAGGATTTCTATTACCTTATACATTTTTTTTTTTTTTTTTTTCATTTTTTGTCTGGAGGAACCAGCTCTAAATACAAGCAGTTTCTGAAGGGATAGCATGTAATGCTGGAGTGTGACCATGTGATCAGAGTCTCCTATACAACTCTCTGTCAGCTCAGGAGTAATTTCTTGAAAATCGTCCCCATAACTAATGTGTTAAGAGGATCTGAGAGATGTTGCAGTGGATGGCTGAGACTGTAGGGGAAAGGAACTTTAATGTAAGTGAGGTATATT
>NW_007431318.1:0-463 GCF_000475195.1 Diaphorina citri
AAAAAAAATGCAAGACCACAACAGCAATGATTCATCTTTTTTTTCTAATTGTGTTATTAATCAGTTAATCAAAGAGTAGGATAAATAGGTATCTATTAGGTATCTAAGCACCTACCAAGTACCCTCCTGACTTACCTTTTAACTGATTCCGTAAAAATTGATCACTTTTCTAATTCAAACTAATAAAAATATCACAAATGCCCGAGAAAAACTATCAAACTCATTCAATTTTATGCTACTTGAACGATTTTATCCAATGAGAATAATTTAAATAATTGAAAAATGAGCTTAATTATTACAGCAGGTCGACCTAGCCGAAATGATATTTCAGGAGATTCGAAATCAGGTAACATATGAGACTGTGACGAATAGGTGACAGGACACGGCACACTATTTCAGATATCTATCCTAACCCTGAAGATCTCTAGTGTTTACTAACTGAGTAAATAGTAATCTACTCATT
>NW_007431319.1:0-463 GCF_000475195.1 Diaphorina citri
AAAACTTTTCGGGAAAAGCTCGATATTTAGAGAGGATAGATTTGTTTAAAAGCCGACTAAAACCCTTTGGAAAATTCTATTAGTTTTGACGCATGCCCCGTTCTTCTTCATAGAGTTTCAATACAGCCTCTTTTAGACTCTCGAAAAAAGACCGAAAGAGTGAAAATTTGATTTTTGCTTTGGTCCGTACGGCTATGGGACATCATGTGTTATCTATATCTCAGCTTTATGAGGATCTGTTTTTATTAGACCACAATATGTGTGACATTATTTGGAAAAACAAACATTGACTTAACGGTGAATGAAATGGTAACTTGATAAAAGCCGATGTCCGCTCGGGACAGAATTTCTCCAGATAAGGTTCGTTCTCGGAACGGCTCGCTTTCTCCTATCCTGTCCTAATTTTGGGACCATATGACCTCAACAGTTACAGTTCCCTTTATCAAACCTCTTTTTTTATTGT
>NW_007431320.1:0-463 GCF_000475195.1 Diaphorina citri
TTTCAATTGGAGCACAGGCAGTTTGAACTGCTGTGCCTGTGCACATGCATGATTTGACAAAACTTCACTACCTACTTCCGGGACTTTTACTAAGTGGCTCTCAACTAACTTCTTTACAGTTAAAAACTCAAGTTGGTAGTGGTCAACCTTACTCTGTTCTTCTTCTAGAACATCCTGGGAGAAGTCTGCTTCGGAGTCATACAGCAACTCAGTTATTTGAGCATCTTTGTTAGAGATGCTCTCAATCCTTAGGTCCAGCAGTTGCACATGTGCCTCTAACTTTTCACACTTATGTCTTGACTCTGTTTCTTGTAGCAGGACCTCAATTGCTTTCTTGGTGTTGGTGAAACTTGTGCGTAGTTGCGCTCTCTCTTTCTTGAGAGCCTCCAACTTCTTGTGGACCATGATGTACAAACAATATACCTAATCAGTTTTCTACTTACAGTTTATCCTGGCAAGGTCG
>NW_007431321.1:0-463 GCF_000475195.1 Diaphorina citri
ATCGGTGAGTAAAGTACCCTCAAATTATGTTTCTATTGGAGTCCACAGTCGTCCAATGTTGTAGAAAGCCAGAATTAGCCTCTAAAAAGGCCCGGTGTACAAAATTTTGGACATTTTTGTTGCGTGTAGTCCATAAAAGTTCAGGATAAAATGTCCAAATTTTTGGACGTATTGGAACAACTGAAAATGTACAAAAATTTTGACACATTGGAACAAGTCCAAAAGTTAGGACTTGAGCATTTAAGCTTACAACATTGTGTACATTGGGCATCATACCTAAAAATCATGTATTACAGTCCTTATATTCAGGAAAAAAAAATCCATACCTCGGCTGGGTTTGAATTTTCAGCTTGCATATCAAAAATGGATTGCCTAACCAAATCAACAAGCCAAAAACTGACAAATTATATTCAATTTCGTCCATGCATAATTTATTATGATAGGATATGTGGATCACCCAGAA
>NW_007431322.1:0-463 GCF_000475195.1 Diaphorina citri
TGAACTGTATTGGTAAAAATTTCTTCTCTCTCTCTCTCTTTTATTTTGAATGCGCACCAACTTCTAGTCCTAAACGCACGTAAAATATTAATTAAATATTCTAATTACCAACATATACATATATTTAAATTGTTCAAATTCCCACAAACAAGAATGTTAATTTAAGCCTAGATTGGCGTTTCCCCCAGGAAATTCAATGGGTAATTTGTTTATTAATGGGGCATCTCCATCTCGTGACGTTATCAGTTAATTATAAAATCTTCAGAATCGCAGAAGTACATTGTAATTGGGAGCTATCTATAGGTTTCAAATAGCAATAATACGGGCAGTGTCCCTGAGGGGTTCCCTAATGTGTTGATGTTGTTTTCTGGTGATGTTTTTTTTTCTTCTTCTTCTTTTCTTTTTATGCACAAATGGTTTATTATTAAAGTACCCGTCCTATTTTGGACTCCCCCCTCCAAAA
>NW_007431323.1:0-463 GCF_000475195.1 Diaphorina citri
GGAGCAATCATTTCAAAACGAATATTCATTCTAAAAATTTCAAAAAATCTAGAACGAAATAAATTTGCAGAAAAAAAAATCTCATTTTCCCATAGATTATGGATATTTCGGTACATGTACGTGTGACAAAGGTAAAGGTCAGCTCGGGTTTAATCGGGTGTCTTCGTCGTGACCACGATAACACGGATAAACACCTCCTGGCTCCTGTTAAGCTTTCAACACTGTGACTTCCCTCACACCTAAGCATCAGGACCCGGGAATAAAAACAGCCTGAGTGAAAACAAATAAAATTAAACATTAGTATCATTTGGACAAAGGGATAGGAAGTAGGGAGGACACAAATATTCCAACTGGGTTGGGGAATTCAAACCTCATCCTAAAAAGAGAACTTCTTACCACCGAAAAAGGAAAATATAAGTATATAAAGAAATATTATTAACTACTAACTATCTCAAATGGAGAT
>NW_007431324.1:0-463 GCF_000475195.1 Diaphorina citri
AAAACTGGAAAAGTTATTTTTTTTATTATTTTTTTTTTTATTTATGGAATCTGAAAATCGGCCAAAAAGTCATGGAAAATCGTAAAAATTTAAGGAAAACCTGGAAAAGTCATGGAATTTGCCACCCGGTCAGAAATTGAAAATGTTCAATTTAAATATCAAGTTTTTTTTTCCGAAAAACGGTCTGCGGCGCATTCCCCCTCATATTCCTTGACGTTCTGCATATTGCATATTTTATTTAAATGAAGGGGGTAATCTTACTGATATTTAAGCATTTCCGCCCCGTAAATTTCTGGAAAACTCATGGAAATTTTCTGTAATAATCATGGAATTTCATTCTGTGAAAAGCGTGTAAACCCTGTACTACATACCTATAGGTAGGTACTATATCTTATATTATAAGAACGAGATCCATTCACATTTCACACACTGATCGCTCTATCTCTAGAACCACAACACCTAG
>NW_007431325.1:0-463 GCF_000475195.1 Diaphorina citri
GGAACCAGTTACCGATCCAGTAGTAGCCAATTGTTTCGCTAAATGTTCACTAATTGTAATAATTTACGACAAGAAACGAATGCCTCCTTTGTTCCTAGTAAAAGTTTAAGGTACTTGTGGGGAAACGTGATTTATGGTGAAATTGATTCGGAATTTTTGCAGACGACTTGAATGGTCTACCACTCCGAAAATGGACAAGAGGATTGCGCCTTTGGCAAACGTTACAATTAGAGAGTGGTATATTGGAAACACTTAAGTACCTACCTACTTTAGATGCATATATTTTATAAAAATCGAAATTCAAATAATTTGGTATGGTAAAGCACCAGAAAATTGAGCATCTCCACCAAAATTAGTGGATGTGCCAAAATTACAATAGGTATTTCAACAAGCTTAGATAGTATCAAGGCAGTTTTGTTTCTCCAAAGACTGAAGATGAATTTCACGATAATCTTTAATAGAA
>NW_007431326.1:0-463 GCF_000475195.1 Diaphorina citri
TATCTTAATGGTCAAGCCTGACTGCTAGTTCTTATCAGATCACAGAAAAAAATATGGTAACAAAAAATGAAGTAAGTAGGTAGTTATTAGATGTTTCATCAGTAGTCACTACTCACAAAGGTACCTAAGTACTTGCATTTTCTTTAAAAGAGATCTTACATTTAAATAACAAGTAAACATCAAGAAACTATACAAATATGTATACAAAGTGGTAATTTTTAGTTAAAAACTCAACAAATTCATTTTAGTTAGGTTTATTCCTCTTGGAAGGATTTAGAGACTTCATTTCATTTTGACCTATTTTCTCCCCGATTTTTCCCCAGATTCTGGCAGGATTGAAGAAATCACTTCTGTAAATACATCATTCTCTTGACTATCAACAGATCTGCTAAATGAGCCTGAAATCCATTTCTATTGTCAGTTACTGCAAATACTCAAACCATGAGATGAAATAAAGGAGAGA
>NW_007431327.1:0-463 GCF_000475195.1 Diaphorina citri
AAATTTTTAGCTTGTCAAAATTTGCAAAATAGTTGATAAGCAGTTTTGTTCCTTCAGCGACTTTATGTCTTCCTTACTGGGAAAAGCGTACCACCTGCTTTCCATTCTGCAGACTAATCTTGTAAATTATTCTCACCAGGGGGAAATCAGTGTTTTTTCTTCCTATAGATAGACACAGAATTTCGCGGATACCATCCAAAGTGTCTGTAGATCATTTGATGGAAATTTTGAAAAACTGTGCACAATTTAGGTAGAAGTGGTCGATGGTAAGAATGACAAAAACTTAAAAATTTTGTACGAAGTTTTAATGATGTAATTTAGGGTGTGAGTTTTTCGTAAAAAAAAAAAGTGATAAAATTCTGCAAGATGCGAAAAAAGGCGAGCTTTTAGTAGAGCCAACAAGCGAAAGCTTAAGAAAAGAAAAATGCGTATTTTTAACGTGGTGTTAAAGCACCTATAAACT
>NW_007431328.1:0-463 GCF_000475195.1 Diaphorina citri
AGAGACTAGAGTATTTTCACAAACATTGTTAAATCCTTGCGAATTTTGATGACAAATTCTGGGACCTTGAAATATGTATCAGACCATTTTACTTGAGTAAAACCTAGTTCTGTAAATAGTCTTGTATGCCGGAGGTCCCAGGTTCTATTCCCATTAAAGTGCAAGTATTGCTGCACTTGGAATGCACTCTAATTCAAGAGGACAATGGTATGGGATGTTATGATTTTACTAATTTTAGCCGAAAAACTAAGTTTCCTAATAAGTCCAAGTTTGGATATGGAAAAAATGTATGTCCAGTCAAAGTTTCAATGAATTGTACAGTAAAAGCATTCACTTCTTATATCCATACCTACCCAGTACCTATTGTGCCCTTATGACGTCACTACTCAATACTTCGTCTGAATCATCTCAAATATGCTTCTTACTAAAACGTAAAATTCAAAATAGAACTCAAATTATTGTG
>NW_007431329.1:0-463 GCF_000475195.1 Diaphorina citri
AAAGGTAAGCATATAAAGCGTGATAAAAGGTATTGCACCTTTTTCATAAACCCGAAGGTGTGTCTATGTTGTCGAGGCAGTGTGGACAGTTTCAGTCGATATCGATCGACGACTGTTGACTATGTGTGGACACAGCTTATTAGATAATAGATATGGATACGACTTACCTAAATGGTAAATTCAAATATGTACATACTAAGTACCTACATTTGTATGTACATCAATTGTAATACATAGATATCCATACCTATGCCGAAGTAATAAAAATAGAAAAAATGTGTCAAAAATATAATCGCCAAAATTTTGGCAACAGGATATAATTATCATGTAGAATTGTAGACAGGTTGGACTACTTATGTGTTTTTGAGTTTAGGTATAGTACGGAACGGACGTACCTATATAGGGTGCATAAACAATAGGTTCTTATTCTTATACCTACCTGTTTAGATTCAATACCTATAGA
>NW_007431330.1:0-463 GCF_000475195.1 Diaphorina citri
AAGTAGTGGTTAAGAAGAGAAATGAATTTGATGGCAAACGAAATCTGGGAAGAACAAATGTGAATAAAAGTAAAAAGAATGTTGTTGATGAGAACTATGTACCACCAGATCTTCACAAGCCTTATAATCACTAGAGGGTATGTCTTGGTAGATTGTAAGACTTGTATGCAGACCTAGGGAAACAGGAGCATTTCTAAAATGATTTGATTAGTGGTTATACACAGGGTAGGCTAGGTAGGCTCAGTTAAAAAAATACTTTACACTTTACCCCTTCTGTTTTTCAAGCCAAGCCTACCTCTGCGTTTGTATACAGGGTGTATCACAAAGCTATGTCAAGCCAAAAATGGCGAATAGTACAAGCCAAGGGCTACAAAAAGTTCCCCAGACATTTTTTCGAAATCCTGAAAATAACTGAGATATCCGCCATTTTGTTTTGTGTGTTTTTTTTTTTTTTTTTTTTTTT
>NW_007431331.1:0-463 GCF_000475195.1 Diaphorina citri
GTCAATCTGTGAGTCACCATCACTTCACTGGACCAAAACAACGTCCGTTACAGGCAAAGTTGTGTTACTGTTTCTATTTTCATTGTCCACTGTTTCTATTGCTATTATACGGATGTTTCTGAATTTTCATTGTCCACTGTTTCTATTGCTATTATACGGATATTTAATAAGAAAAGTTTCATTGTTTAAGTATAACATACCGCTATTTAACGTAAAGTCTCTTTGTCTAACAGCTAATCTTATGATTGTCCAAAGCAACACAAAGATTTTTCTTTTTTCTTTGTAAATTTTAACATTATTTTATGAACGTATTTCATCGTCTTTGTAACTATGTAGGTATAGGTAACATTTATAACATACGATACGGAGAGAGATTTAAGATGAACTGATTTCATCGTTTATAACTTTCTAAATGGACCATTATCGTATGAATCTTGTAGCTCTCTGATGTATTTCGACTATT
>NW_007431332.1:0-463 GCF_000475195.1 Diaphorina citri
TTTTTTTTTTTTTTTTTTTTTTAGGTTTGATAGAGGGAACTGTAACTGCTAAGGTCTAAAAATGCTTTGGATTTAGTTTTGTTACATTTTTAGGAAGTGGGCATGCTAATTTACAGAAACTGCTGCATCTATAGACATTCCTATGCTTGAATATGAAATTTTCGGCTGAATATTTTGCTGTTAAATCAGATGTTTAACGCTCAATTTCAACACTCTTGTATCAGTTTTATCCCACCTTTCAAACACTTCTCTGAAAAAAAAAAAGACAAAAAGAGGGGCGGAAATGGAAGATTTCTAAAAAATATGATATTTTAAAGTATTAAATTAAGCAGATGATTCTGTTTCTCCCAGTGTAAACATTGTAGATTGCTCTCTCCCTCTCTCACAAGCTCTGTCGTTTTTTCTATGCTCTCACAGATAAGGAAATAATAATAATGCATTTTTTCCCTTCTCTCCCGTTTTT
>NW_007431333.1:0-463 GCF_000475195.1 Diaphorina citri
ATGTGGGGGAGAAAATCGTTTGATGTGGCGTGGACTATGTGGCAACTTATTGGCAAAACATCTCCCTCCCATTGTCAGACCACAAATACAGTCAGACTAATTGACTTATAACTTCATTCCTTCCTTATCTTTCTCCTTTGATAACCTTGATGGCTATTAACTTTGTGGATTTGTGGTGGTAATACCTATACGTCTAATCAGATCCACAAGAGTGAAATGAGTGTAGGTATCTAATAGATCAGTTGCGCTTACTTGGGTGATGTTTCAAAATCATAGAGGAGAAAAAATGAGGACCAACGGAATTTTTCTTTTTCTTCTATACGACTTCTAGACACCGAGATAAATCGATTTAAAAATACCGGTAAATCGTGAAGTTTGACGTCACGGCATACGCTCCCGTAGGCAATGACGTCATAATTCATGACATAATCCACTTCGTTTCTTTGTGCGCAAGCGTTTCTGC
>NW_007431334.1:0-463 GCF_000475195.1 Diaphorina citri
GCCTCATACCGTAATTTATTCTACCTCCAACCATATCTACCTCAATGGTGTAGTGGTTAGCACGGTGGACTATGAAGGGAAAACAAACAGTAAAAAGAATACTAATAGGCTGCTGGGGTAAAGAGACTTTTTAGTTCCATTTGATCAGTATAAAATATCGCTAAGTATATTTATTTACATTTCAGATTGGCGTGAGTCTTCCAACTCAACACCGAAACCTAAAGGTGCGTCCACATTGGATGAAATAACGAATAGAGTATTCGAGGAACTTCTTCAGGGGAAAGCAGATGGACAAACCATGAAACCGCCTTCATCCGATCAGGGGTCTATGAAGGTGAGTATAGGTTCCAAGGACCTGTGGTCTGTTCCGTGGTCTCGGATCTTACTGCCTCGGTGGTGTAGTGGTCAAGGCGCTCGCCTGGTAATCAGGAGGGCGTGGGTTCAATCCCAGCCGAGGTATGGA
>NW_007431335.1:0-463 GCF_000475195.1 Diaphorina citri
GGAGAGAGAGAAATGGCGAGACTAGACAGAGAAAACTTCCCATTCTATGCTAATGTTATGGGATCCCTCAAAAAACTTGCGTGTAATAAAAAGAAAGCCGGCAAAACACCTAACCCTTTTGATTACACGAGGGCAATCCAGCTACTGGCGTTCTACAAACACCGCTGGGTTGCAATAATATTCCAGAACAGTAAAGTGGTCAGATTCAATTGGATTTGTAGCTGTACACTTGTGACAGAGGTGCATTTTGTCGGAATGGACTGGATATAAACTGGAAGCTTGTTTTAGACATTTGAGCCCAAACTATGTGGTCATCTCGAACAAATAAGGATAAAAGTCCATGCCTTAGCTGGAATTGAACCCGCTCTCTTCTGTTTACCAGGTAAACGTCTTGCCCACTACATCACCGAGACAACTACTCCACACTTGGTCATTATGATAAGATGGTATTCCCCACCCTAAC
>NW_007431336.1:0-463 GCF_000475195.1 Diaphorina citri
AAAAAAAAAAAAAAAAAAAAAAAAAAAAAAAAAAACGAGTAACTAGTATATTAGATTAGGTACAGTTCTCCTTATGGGAAACTTTCGGAAAAGAAACCGATTCCGATGGCGCACCATCACCATCGATGGCGATCTCCTATGGTTTAGTACCAGGCGCTATCACGTCAAAATAGGGGAAACAGAGGGGAAGACGGAAAATTCCGAAATTAAACTAAAACCATTCTTATTTGTATAAAAAGTATTACGATTAGGGGCTCATTGTTGGAAATAGCACCGGGATGGGGCCCACGCCCACCTGTTAGGCTGCAATCGGCCCTGGGGAAATGGCAAACAGAGAGGAGAAAGGGGGACAGGAATTTCATAATAACAATTTTTACTTTTTTTTTATCTCTCATTAAAGTGTGAATAAATTTGGCCAAAGTGTAAATGCAAATTTTCCTTTGTGCTAAGCTAAAACACACCT
>NW_007431337.1:0-463 GCF_000475195.1 Diaphorina citri
GGGAGAACCGACATCGAGAACTATGTTATGAAAGACACACATTACAGCATAATGGATTGTTTTGGATTTGAATATGCCAAGTCTTAATGGATTGAACTTAATTGCCAATCTGGAGGTGATAACGATCAATAAAAAAACACTTGCTCGAGCGTTGGCAACACAGCATGTAAGTTGATTCCACATTAATATGCTCTAGCAAGATTAACAATGACGTATGATCCGATAGCCTGTGTACCGACATTGGGTTTAGTGACAAAGTATAGAGTGTAAATAAATCAATACAAATCGATTCAATAGAGTTGAAGATGTTAGACTGAATCATTTCAGAGATTGATTCTAGGATTCATTTAAAAAACATTGCTTCAAATAGTTTACTAGAGTTTGTTTGTTTGTTTGTTTAATTTTTTTTTAAACATAGTCATGTATTTAGTGCAAAACGCACCTTTAAAATCACACACGTTAG
>NW_007431338.1:0-463 GCF_000475195.1 Diaphorina citri
GTACGGTTAGTACTCAGGAACTCTAGTTTGTTAGATAGGTATTTTAATAATAGACTCTTGAGTGGAAGGTAACCATTAGGCGAGGTTAACGCCGGAGGCGTTCTCTAGCACCTAACCCTTAGAGGTCCATTATGTTGTGGGTTCATTCTCAAATAAATGATAAAATTCCATACCTCGGCTGGAATCGAACCCACCCCCTCCTGCTTACCAGGTGAGCGTCTTGACCACTACGCTACCGAGGAAGGTATTTTGTAAATTTTCTTTAAAAAATCTAAATCATGATTTATTTGTGGTGAAGCTAAGAGCTTCTTTACAATTTTTGTAGATATCACAGCATAACCAAGAGCCTCCTGTACTATTTCTGACATACTGGTCGCTACTCGATTAAAGTAGCAACTCAATTGTCCTCACGAGGCTGAGTGCACCCTGAACTCCAAGCACAGAGCCGAAAAAAATCTCGGCC
>NW_007431339.1:0-463 GCF_000475195.1 Diaphorina citri
GATGAGAAAAAAATAGAGGGAAAATGAGGTTATCTCAGAGAGAATAGTTAAGGAGAAAAAAAATGTTAGAGGGAACAACGAGAAAGAGGATTTTAGGACGAGGAGTTTGAGAGAAGTAGTAGTTAGGGAAAAAGAGAAAATTTAGTTAGAGAACAAGAGTAGTTAGGGGAGAGGAGAAAAATTAGTTAGAGAACAAGAGTAGTTAGGGGAGAGGAGAAAAATTTGTTAGAGAACAAGAGTAGTTAGGGGAAAGGAGAAAAATTAGTTAGAGAACAAGAGTAGGTAGTTAGGGGAGAGGAGAAAAATTAGTTAGAGAACAAGAGTAGTTAGGGGAAAGGAGAAAAATTAGTTAGAGAACAAGAGTAGTTAGGGGAAAGAAGAAAATTTAGTTAGAGAACAAGAGTAGTTAGGGGAAAGGAGAAAAATTAGTTAGAGAACAAGAGTAGTTAGGGGAAAGGAGAAA
>NW_007431340.1:0-463 GCF_000475195.1 Diaphorina citri
AGCTTAAGCTCTTTCCTTGCAACTTCTAGGTCGCGGAATTTCTCCTAAACAGGTAAGGTTCGTTATCGGAACGGCTGGTTTTCTCCCATCTTGTCTTTTACCCTCTTTGCTTTCAGGGTGGTAAGACCTTAACAGTTACATTTCCCTCTATCAAACGTCTTGAAAAAAACTTGAATATCAAACGAGATAATACACAGAGCGCTCTAGCGGTTAAAACGAATATTTCAAACAGAGATAAAAATCTGAAATAAAGAACGAAAGAAGTAAAGAGCGATGGTTTGTTATAGTGCTTCAGAAATATGCCAGAGAGCAGCACAGTTACTGAAATATTCTGAGGGGCCTGCCAGGATAGGAACACGAGTTTTTTGACATCTCCACTAATATCGTGGAATGAGAAATTTATGTTTTCTTGACATCTCCACTAATATGAAGTAAGAAATGACTGTGTTTTTGCTATCTCCAC
>NW_007431341.1:0-463 GCF_000475195.1 Diaphorina citri
TTTTTGCCACATTGTGTGAGTGGGAGCCATATTGTTGATCCATACTCCAAGATCGGTCTTACAAGGGTTAGATAAAGCATTTTGATTACATCGAGATCTGAGATGGATTTGGAATTTCTGATGACCATTCCCAGTCTTCTGAATGCTTTTTGTTCGATTTCATTCCTATGCAAGTCAAATAGTAAGTTGTTTTGGAATATAATGCCAAGATCTTTATATTTGGCTACGTAGTGTAGGGGGGTGTTATTAATTGAGTAGGTATATTGTATAGGCACACTATTTGTTGTATATGACATTATGCTACACTTGGCAGGATGGAAGTTTAGGCCAATGGAATGTAGCCATTGGGACACGGAGTTTATATCTTCTTGAAGAAGGTGGCAATCGTTTTGGTCTCTTACTATTTTAAAGATTTTCAGGTCGTCAGCATAAAGCAGTACTTCAGAGTGTTTTATATAGTTAT
>NW_007431342.1:0-463 GCF_000475195.1 Diaphorina citri
TATCATTGGAGGTTTCAAAGGGTCTGGTTTATTTCCAGTAAACAAGGAAGTGTTACAAGACCGAATTGTGAATGTAGATGTAGACACATGTCAAAAGTCAAAATGAAGTTTCAAACACAGATTGTCAACCAGCTAGGCTACACAACAAGATTCACAACCAGCTGAACAACAAGATTCACAACCAGCTACACAACAAGATTTACAACCAGCTACAACTGAGAGCTTCAGCGTCCCACCTAAAACTCCCTCAACTTCAATCACTTCTAATCAGACACAACAATCACCAATGAGGAAACTTAGACTTGCAATTTTGAAAACCATTTCACCAGAGCCAACTCAGAAAGTCAAGGAAGCATTAACAAATTCCAGAGTTCAAAACAGTTATGGTGAAGTTCTCACAAGTGATGAGGTTCAAGAGAGACTGAAAGAGGAAGACATCAGGAGGAAAGACAAGAAAGAATTA
>NW_007431343.1:0-463 GCF_000475195.1 Diaphorina citri
GTTTTGGCACTAAAAACTGACCATCGAAAATTTGACCCGATTACATTACTTTCCTTCCTATAGGATAAGGAAAGTAATTTTTTAAATAAACTTTGAACGAAAAAATCTGGTGTGAACATCACACGACTTTCCTTATCTTCTTGAATGATGCTTATTTGAGTGTTCTTTCACCCTAACTTTTACAATGTCTCTAACCGTTTTGTCGCTATAGCTGAAAACCGCCAAAAAACGGTCGAAATCTGTCCAACAAAATACCTTTTGTAGCTATAGCTGAAAACCGCCAAAAAACGGTCGAAATCTGTCCAAAAGCGGTCAAAATACCGCCAAGCGCAGCAACCATCTCAACAAACGTTTTGTGTTGCATCCTTGTCACATTTGTGAACTTCATACCAAATTTCAAGTCTCTAGCTCATACTGTTCCCGAGATATTGTTAAATTACACCGAAAACCGCCAAAAAGCGGT
>NW_007431344.1:0-463 GCF_000475195.1 Diaphorina citri
GGAATACAGGATAGGAGAAAGTCAGCCGTTCCGAGAACGAACCTAGTACTTACGAGCTAACCTCCAAGCTAACTAAGCTGGCAATTGTATGTCTGTTTGTCCACTCTTTAGTCTTCATGCATGGGTGATCCGATTTCAATGACATTTTCTCCAATTGTTTGGTTCGATTTTGATGAAATTTCGCACAAAAATGTCCAACAGTTGAAGGAAATTCTCTGATTGGTTCGTTCTCGGAACGGCTGCCTCTCTCCTATTCTGTCTTTCTTCTCTCTTCGATTTTGGGACGATAAGACCATAGAAGTTACAGTTCCTTCTGTCAAACCTCTTTAAAAAAAGGAGAAAAAAGAGACTTTGAACTATAGGCACATTTCATTGGCCCTGACTGAGGTTCTTTCACTGAATGAACTCGATCAGTTCACTGAACTAATTATTAGCTAATTTGTATGATCCATTTCCTGGTATT
>NW_007431345.1:0-463 GCF_000475195.1 Diaphorina citri
ATAGTTAATAGGTACTTGGGTAGGTATTTGAAATAATTAATAAACTATGCACATAGGTATCAGGTAGGTATTTAGCCATATACCTAGGTATAAGGTAGGTATTCACCCATAGGTATTAGGTATGGTAATTTATTAATAATTATACATCTGTATAATTATTATGAGAAGTTGTTTGAAGTTGAATCTATTGAGACTGATAAATCTGATAATGTAGATCTCGTGCGAGATTCAAAACATCTCCCATTAGAAATTGGTGTGATTTTAATGTCAGAATGTGATCTGGTATTTAGATTTTAGATGTTAGTATTGGTAGTCCTAGTTTGTAGAATTGCTTGGCTGCAGGCTATTTTTTAAATAAATATTTTTTAAATACAGTGGGTATTCTAGGCAGGCAACCAAAGAAATCTTTGAATCTATGAAATGCATTTATAATTTCTCTGTTGTTGTTGTTTTTTTTTTTTTT
>NW_007431346.1:0-463 GCF_000475195.1 Diaphorina citri
TGATGATCTTTTTTATGAAATCATTCTCAAATAACCACTGAAATCACTGAACCTAATAGAAAGCATTGAGAAAGAACCTGCTAGAATCGGCCCTTTTTCCTGTGTTAGTTTGTAGTCGATGGGGATGGGAGCCTAAAAATGACTGCTTTGGTGATTTAGCCTGCCAAGAAAAGGGTTTATAGCTTCTCAATATCCACAGATACTAAGAAAAGACAAAACTTCAAAGGGATTTTGGGTTTCTCACTTTCTATCTCTCATCCAATCTTCAAAACCTGGTCACAGTTTTGGAACAACTTGAGTATACTGAATACCTCCTGGTCCATTCCTCAAAATGCGGCAGCGATTTCGGTATTCCTTGGCTTTACTGACTGTCTTTATGCCTCTATAATTCAAGTTGGACAAGAGACCGATCTGTCCTCCAATGAGAAAGCACCTCGGGAGCATTATCGTCAAATGAGTTAAT
>NW_007431347.1:0-463 GCF_000475195.1 Diaphorina citri
CGCGTTACCACTGGACCAACCGTGCCCCCAAATTCGGTACAGATTGCATGTCCTAATTCGGTACAGTCTAAACAAAGCACTATACTATACCAATGCCGCATCCAGATTTTTATCGGAGTAGCTCAGGCTCGGCTGTTGTTGTTGTTGTAGCGGCCTTAGCTATAGCCCAAAGGTAATGAGTTGATGACAATTGGCATGTTTAATTGGCTCGTCCTGAACCACAGTCAACCATCGTGAGGACTTGTGCTTGTTCTTTTCTACCAGAGAGAACGCTTTGAAACTATCAGCTAGCTAGGCTGGTTAGAGTTAGCTGTTCTTCTCTCTGTTCATTGTCGCACAGCCAGATGCTAGTCTACTCTCTGTTTAACGTGCCCTAGCTAGACAATAGCTCAGGCTAGTCTAGGCTGGTTACTACTCATGATTATTGTATTTGATTTCACAGGTCTGAGTGGTGTAGTACCTG
>NW_007431348.1:0-463 GCF_000475195.1 Diaphorina citri
ACTACTCGGGATCCCCTCTTTGGAAAATGTTTGATAAACAGTGTCGCTACAAAGCTTCAAAGAGGAAATGAATAAAAATAAAATTCTTTAAAAGATGACTACATGACCAAAAGAAAAATTGTTATCAGCAGGTACAAAGATCATATTAATCATATAAAATGTTTATTTCATTTATCGTTCTTGATCGATGGTTAGGTTAACGATATCCTGAGAACATCCTTATGTTATGATGAGAGTTAATGGGATTTGGAATATTTGTAATCAAATAAAAAATAATACAAGTGTTTTCCATTAACATTGGACTTCGCAAAAATTATGACATAAGTACACAGAAGAAAAATCTTTTATAACCTTACATAACCATTATAGTTGTTGTCCAAAGTGCATAGTAAGTTGTTAAGTTTCTTACTTTCCAGTATTTTTTCACTCTTATCTTCCTAAGAATAGATTTTCCATTTACATA
>NW_007431349.1:0-463 GCF_000475195.1 Diaphorina citri
ATCCCCCCGGACGCCGGACAAACATGTAAAAACCCGGACATGTCCGGGAAAATCCGGACGTCTGGAAACCCTACTCACACAACATAAACATAACCGGAGAAAACAATGATCTAGCTATTCTAGCTAACTGTTTTCACCTAGGTAGTACATGTTCTGAAACAACAACTAGGTACAAAACAACATCATCATCTCAATCCTTACTTCCTAATAACTGCACCGCTGTCTGGACCTAATTATATAGGTACCCACATTAACATGCAATAAAAACAGTAAAAGTATGGTACATAACTATACATAGAATAAATACCTAGGTACAGTAATACATGGGACTTAATACTATATACATGGGATAAATAGGTAAAATAGTACATAGGCCTTATTCACCATAGATGAGTACAACAGTACATTAGAGATTAGACTACATAGCCTGAAACAGTACAACAGTAGGTACAATGCATGGGCT
>NW_007431350.1:0-463 GCF_000475195.1 Diaphorina citri
CTCGTATAGGCCGCATATCATATTGTACAAAAAAGTTCATCAGATGTACGACAAACGGTACCCAATTTCAAGATTAAAATCCAAATCTTGTAGCTTCAAGTTTAAGGTACATTATAATCGTACCTTGAAGTAGTACAAAATTTCAAGTTTAAGGGCCCTAGCCCTTCAAGGTACGTTATAATTATAATCGTACCTTGAAGTAGTACAAAATTTCAAGTTTAAGGGCCCTAGCCTCAAGTTGAAGTGTATGCAGGTTCAAGTTTAAGGAAATTAAGGTCCTGAGCTTCAAGTTTAAGGTGCCAGTCATTCATCAGAACGGTCAATGTGTACAAGGACTGGATAATCCTCAGGAAACGTCCCATCAGTAAGTCCAGCTTCAAGTCAACACAGAGAGGTGAACTTTGTCTCATTAGTTGGGATTTTACTGAGTCCCTTTCATTTCTCAATCTTATCCAATCGTGAG
>NW_007431351.1:0-463 GCF_000475195.1 Diaphorina citri
TGTTACAGTCGCGTCCTTGGACCATACCGGGATAGCATACCAAATTTCATCGCTTTACGACAAACGTTTTTTTTTTTTTTTTGTTCACAACCTTTTCAACATTTTCCACGAAATGAGGGTTAAGCAACAATTACTTTGGTTAATATCTGGATGGGTGATTATCCGATTTTTGCCAAATTGTTACAGTCGCGTCCTTGGACCATATCGGGATAGCATACCAAATTTCATTTCTCTACTACAAACCGTTCTTGAGATATTTTGTTCACAACCTTTTCAACATTTTCCACGAAATGAGGGTTAAGCAACAATTACTTTGGTTAATATCTGGATGGGTGATTATCCGATTTTTACCAAATTGTACAGTCGCGTCCTTGGACCATACCGAGATAGCATACCAAATTTCATTTCTCTACGACAAATCGTTCTTGAGATATTTTGTTCACAACTTTCTACTTTTTCCCAT
>NW_007431352.1:0-463 GCF_000475195.1 Diaphorina citri
TTTTTGAGAAAATACAAAATAGGTCATAAAAAAAAGTAAAAATAGCATTTATTTTATTAAATGACACAAAACGACAAGGTATCAAGGTAATATAAATCTTGTGCAGATAAATAACCAACAAACGCCTGCAAAAACGAAGAAAAAACCCTCGCACGTTGCATACACACTTCAAACATCAGGCGCAACATACTCATTCGATTCTTACGTTCAAGTATGACTTTTCATCTAACCGTGAGCGTTACTCATTGAAGGGGCAAGATAGGTAAGGAAATGACAGCGTTTGGCTACCTGTTGATTATGCTGTTTGAAAGTGGGCGAATTTTCCATTCAGGCTTTTTGCAAAGGCTTTTTTTAGGGTCACGCGAAGAGATAGGTAGCTAAGGCAGCTTTTTTACTTTCCTTATCCTATAGGAAGGAAAGTAATGTAATCGGGTCAAAATTTCGATGGTCAGTTTTTAGTGCC
>NW_007431353.1:0-463 GCF_000475195.1 Diaphorina citri
TTAGAGTGATCGCTTTGAGGCCAACTGGTTTTGGCTAAAACAAAATTTTCCGAGTGGGATGCCCTTCGCACTCAACCTCCGCTAGTCTACTCTCTGTTTATAGTCCCCTAGCTAGACGCTGATCTACTCTCTGTTTATAGTCCCCTAGCTAGACGCTGATCTACTCTCTGTTTATAGTTCCCTAGCTAGACGCTGATCTACTCTCTGTTTATAGTCCCTCAGCCAGACTATTTTATTGTACATAATATAACATTAAAAATACTACTTGGAACTCACCTTTGTTCGATCTAATGGCTTTATGTCTTCTACACTGCTCGTTTTCCCAATCTAATTAGGCGTTGTTACCCTACTTTGTTCTGCCCGTCCATACCTTCCCTTCTAATGCCTCCACCCTCCTCTATCCCTTTTCTCTCAAGTATTATTCAACCTTATAATATCTCTTCAACTAAGTTTTTATCTAAAA
>NW_007431354.1:0-463 GCF_000475195.1 Diaphorina citri
TCCTGTGCAAGTGCTCTGAACCCGCGAGCAGAGGTGTATTAACGTGCTGGGTTGCGCAGAGTGCGCAGGCAGGACGCGATCAAGTTCAGATGAGGGTTCTTAATTCCTAATTTGGGACTTGGGATTTTGGGACATGGGACTTTTCAGTCTCATTCTGGCAGGATAAACAAGGTATATTCTATTCTATTCTATTCTAATTTCCATCACGTCGGGGTCACCAATTTAGCCAACACCTGGGAGCAGCCTAAGACGCGTTTCGTTCTTATTTGAACTCACAGTTAGACATAGCTCTCAGGTGCTGGCCAAGAATTCGGAAGTGTTATATACTTCAGAGATGGAAATTGTGGAGAAACGAGAACCTGCGTTTTCTATGTAAGATTTTATCTGTGTTGAGTGTTGTTGTGAGCGCCACAGAGATGTCACTGTGACAAAAGAGAATGTGGCCGCTGTTTCCGAGATTTAT
>NW_007431355.1:0-463 GCF_000475195.1 Diaphorina citri
AAGTTTAAATCATTGGAAATACCGGTTGACGGATTTGCAAATTGATTTTCAAACATGTTTATTGATTCGTAGGTAAATCGTTTGCGTCAGTATGAGCTTCTGTTAGGCTTCCAAGTCTAGTTATTATAGTTACTCTTAGGTTCAGATTTAATGACATCCATAAGACATTAATCCGGGTAATTATACTAATTTCATAGCTGTTCCTATTTGAGTAGGTTTGTTGAATGAGGTCAATAGAGGCTTTCATGTTCAATTTTTCCCGTTCTTGGTATAGGTTCTTCTATTTTACAGAATATTAGTCTACGTGTCTACTCTTCTCTAGTCATCTTTGCTAAAGTATGCAGACTATGTATGAGTAGTGCTTTATTTAGACTGTCAGCTTAGAACAAGTTGTTCCATTATGCTAACTGTTTAACCTACTTACAGGCGTTCCTTTCCTACCTTTCCAAGTTACTATTGCGAC
>NW_007431356.1:0-463 GCF_000475195.1 Diaphorina citri
CGCTAGGCCATTTTTTCCCCCTTTCAATTGCTTTCTTTTAAATGGCAGGGTTCTCGAGCTCTTTCACACAACCACTCGTTTCATTGTGAGCCAGATATTTTATCAGGGAGGTCTTGTTCCTAGGAACATTCAAGACTTCCCTGTTGAAATATTTTCAGGGAACCGCTATGAGAATTTTTGAAAAAAAGAGTTTGGCCATCCCTGGATATTAAGGCAATAAATATTTGATTTTGTTTTTTCAACATCGATTTGATTGAAAAGGGGGAAAACAAATAACACTATCCTTGTTTTCTCTCTCCCTTCTCTTCTTCTTGCTCTCCCTCCCGATATCTCTGCTTCGCGCCCTTCTCTCTCTCCCTCCACCTTTCTCTCTTTCCCTCCCCTTTCTCTCTCTCCCTCCCTTTCCTTTATATTTATTTTCTCTTTATTATTCCTCTTCTTTTTCCCTCCTCTCATCTTCTTT
>NW_007431357.1:0-463 GCF_000475195.1 Diaphorina citri
ATGAAATTTATTTATAGAAAAAATGTCGTAAAAAGTTCCCCTCCATTTTTTTCTTCTTTTCAATTCTTGGAAAAAAAAATTGTGACGACAAGAACACTTGCATTACCCTCCATTCGTGAGAACCAATTACCTCTAAAATGCTGCCATGGTGCGTTGAGGACGGCTAATGAATTGTCTAGAGATATAGATTTTTTTTTCAACCTCTGCCCAGACAATCAAACAATTCTTTCTGGACCGTCTGCTGGATTAGTCTCATCATTGTCATCATCACTATCAGTTGTTTGTGTTCCATTGTTTTTTAGGTTTTAGTTAGGGCTCACATGTAGATAGTAAAGGGTCCGCCCGTGTATTGTTGTGAAAAAATAAAAATAAATAAAAAAAAATTAGGAGAGGTACTATAAAGAGAGACGGAAGACATAGGAAGGAGAAAGCCAGCTGTTCCGAGAACGAACCTAATGTGATA
>NW_007431358.1:0-463 GCF_000475195.1 Diaphorina citri
CTACCTAATAGGTACCAAAACAACTAATGTAAGAAAGATTACAAAACTATATATTCTGAAAAGTGTGCTACCTGAATTGACAAATCCATGGTGATCCAAATGAACAATGGAGATTTTGATATCTTGCCGAGATGTTCTGGTGTCTTGGTGCGAAGATCTGGAATTCTGTATGAACACTGAAGTAACGCCAGTAGTTACATCATTGACATAGTAAACTTCGCTCCATTGTGACAGAACGGCACCGCAGCTGCGATTGTTTTTGCTCGATGGTGATAATATCAGTTTGATCAATTTGAATTGATTGTTTGAACCCGATGATTGTGCCTCTGAGGATCTGTAAACAATGAAATCGAGATTATCGAGATAATCGCTCCTCACTTCTACGAATAAAAGATATGGCTACAGATCCTGTTACGTAAATAATTACCCATGTATTGTATTGTTTCAAAACCGTCACAATTGT
>NW_007431359.1:0-463 GCF_000475195.1 Diaphorina citri
CATGATAGCAGGTTAGTATGAACTTATTATTAGTTTGCAATAATACATTCTAAGGGGTGTAGCGAGGGCTAAGGAAACTTTTATTCAAGCCACGTATAACCGCTACATGGAATGACCCTTTTAACAAAAATTCAAGGTAAAGATTGAAAGTCAAGTTTGCTTCACTTAATCTATAATGTAAATGTCTAACCTACATAATATGTAATAGGTACCTACCTAAGTTTGTCTTCTCTTTGATATGTGCCAAACTGGAAAATCAATACATTGCACATACGAATTGGAAACATGTGGATAATTCACTTAATCCATAATGTAAATGTCTAACCTACATAATATGTAGGTACCTACCTAAGTTTGTCTTCTCTTTGATATGTGCCAAACTGGAAAATCAATACATTGCACATACGAATTGGAAACATGTGGATTGTGGAAGAGCATCTCAGCTTTCAGTCAAAGCTAAACT
>NW_007431360.1:0-463 GCF_000475195.1 Diaphorina citri
GAAGAACCAGGAAAAAAGAAGGAAGAAAAATAGAAGCGCACATTGCAATTATTTTCTAGAGAAAGTTTATATTTATTTTGATTTAGATAGAAGAAAAATGTAAGGAGAAATAAATATGCTCGTAAATAAGAAAAGAACAAACAAGAATAATAATACTGATGATAATAAAAGAACCAAAGAAAGACGAAGACTGAAAAGAACATTGTTATTTTCTGTAATACTTAAAGCCTGTAAAGGTTTACACTCTCTAATATGTCTAATCTTTGGCAACCGCTAGCAACACGTGGCCGCTACAAAAGATTGAAGAAAGTACCTACAGACTTCAGACTGCTGAAATGTCAGAGGACCTCTCGTTGTAAATCAGAAAGAGCACAAGTTAGTGTTAATAATTTTACATCAATTATGGAAGATAAGATAAAGAATAATTTCCTATAGGAAAGGGTGGGACATTTTATGAAATCTC
>NW_007431361.1:0-463 GCF_000475195.1 Diaphorina citri
TTAGGTGGTAGAGAACGCCTAAGGCGTTAACCTCGCCTAGTGGTTGCCTTCCACTCAAAAGTCTATTATTATTATTATCGTCAACGTGTGTGACAGAAAAATCTTAAGACCTTTTCTTCAGCTTTTTCCACCACACACGTTACAAGACGGTACGACAGACCTAGGTCTGTGAGAACGCGGTCTGCCAGTGAGCGTGAGTGGCAGAAAACTTGGTCGAATCGGGGACGCAGGAACCAAAGAGTTTCCAAAGTTCAGTTCACAGTGGTACCTGAAACATCAGAACAACCGACAGTTTCAAGTTTTCAGCAATCAGTACTATCACCTATCACTGGCTATTCAGTTCAGTTGAGATTAGTAAGCATACCGCGACACAACCTACGTTATCCGTGCGCGATATTTCGAGTATTTTGTTTGTAACCGTCTTGTCGGTACGTTCATCCTCGTTCGATAATTCTTTTTAGAA
>NW_007431362.1:0-463 GCF_000475195.1 Diaphorina citri
ATTCACAGGAGGAAAATTTTCGTACGCTCTCGTATTAAAATTCCACCCTATGCCCCTCTTTTCTCCCGGGTTCTTCCCAACCTGTGCTTCCCTTTTCTTCCCGATCCCTGCTCCCCTTTGACCCCCGCATGTCTGGTATTATGTCTAATTGTGTTTTAATTTTCTTGCGAGAAAACTTCTTTTTAATTATCGTGTATTGTTGTGTAAATTTATTTTCCTGTCCGTGTTCGGGGTGCCTTACGGTGGAAATTTGTGGGTCCTCCGAAATTTTCTGTCGAGGAGATGGTCAAATTGGGTCATTTTCTCAATCTTCCCATGGTTTACACTTTATATTTATACTCTTTATAGGAATGGGATGCCCACTGCCCACCCATATTTGCATTTCCCCGCTCTCGGAGCCTTTCCTTTATTAATTATTGCAGGTGTTTCTGTAATTCTTTCGTTATTTATTACTCAGGCTGTT
>NW_007431363.1:0-463 GCF_000475195.1 Diaphorina citri
TTTTTTTTTTAATTTGAGTGACATTTGTTACCCCCTGTATCTTTGGTTCAAATTGAACCACAGGATGGCAAAAATTACGAAAACTGACGTTCAATATTTGTTAGACTTGAAGTAATTATCTTAAACGGCCATGAAATGGCAGGGTTTTGAATGTAAAAAACCATAGGGAAAAAGTATGTTCGAAATGGGGAAATTAGTGGGACCTATTTGAACCACAAATCACCGATCAATATGAATTTCCTATTATTGGTGCTTCCCCTCCGGCCTCCGGCCCTCGTTGTTCTGAAATTAAAAAAAAAAAATGTATTGTGTATGTGCGTGTTTTTTTAGCCCCCGCACCCCTCAAAAGGGAACTGTCCCGGGTAAAAATCGGAAATCCCGTTTTTTTTTAACCAATTTTCCCGATTTGTCCCGTAAAGGCGAAAAAAAAAAGTTGGCAACTCTAGTTCCAATATAACTCCCG
>NW_007431364.1:0-463 GCF_000475195.1 Diaphorina citri
CGAGATGGTCAAAAATGAAAACTGGTATCTGCCGTCGAAAAACTTTCACCATAGCTCTTGTGATGTGTCCCGATTTGTAGACTGGGCCAGAAGAAGAGACAAATGCACGAGTTATGTGAATTAAAACGTTACATTGAGTTTGAATCTATAAAATAGAGTTAGAAACAAGTCATTCAAAAAATACACATAGGAGCCAGAAAGAACAAAAGTATCAACGAAAGTGGTAGAGTAAATCCAAAAATTGCTAGCCTTTTCAAGACAAAGGTAATTGAATTACTCATTCGGTACTGGATTTAGGACTTCCAGGTTCCAGCTTTATTCATTGTAGGTATGGATACTTCCTGTGTACTGTCTAGGCAGGTACTTCCTTGACATAGGCGGCGATAGGGGGGGGCTTGGGGGGCTTGAGCCCCCCCAAAGTTATCAGGGCCTCTTACACTAGATAAAATTGGATTTCAGAATA
>NW_007431365.1:0-463 GCF_000475195.1 Diaphorina citri
AAGTGTTAATTTCTTGAATTTGGGCGTGAGAACGCCTCAAGGCGAAGAAGACATTTGGGCAGCAAAAAACCGTGAAAAAATAATTAAAATTAAACTTAGCCTGTTAATTTTTACAGACTTCCCTAATCTTTTAGGTATTTCTAAGTAGGAACTAAATTACTCCTACTCAGTACAAGATACCATCTTTCTTTGCCTGCAAAGTTCAAAATTCAAATTAACCCAAAACTCGGTTCGGTTGTAATTACATCGCAGGTTGCATGAGTCTGCAATTGACAGTACGCGGTTACTTATCTCATCATGGTTAGCAAGATAATTAATCTTATAGGTCCAGAGTTTAACACGGTGGGTATCGGTTACCTCTAACCTATGTTCCGCGAGTATCATTTGCCACAGTATCGCACCGGTTCGCAACAGTGTTTGGAGAAGATAATTGCTTCGTCTGACGGATAAATTGTAGAAGATG
>NW_007431366.1:0-463 GCF_000475195.1 Diaphorina citri
AAAAAATGTCATGTTAAAAAATAGTACATGATGAAGAATTCTGAAAGTCATGATGAAAGATGTTACAAGACAGCAAGAGCAATAGTTTTTAGGTGTGTAGATACCTAACTTCATCAAAAGATGATACGAGTAGAGAGTACAGTACATGTTTCCACTATTCTTTTTCTATCCATTTGAACTTTGAAGTAGCATTAACATTTATACGAAGGTGAATTCTAAAACAGTCTAAAATATTTACAGGTATAGCGAAAATTTGACCAATAGAGTACTACGAAAAATTTCTGCGAAGAGCTTTATTCCTGTCGGTACCTACTTGAAATGCTACACTCCCTGTGGACGCTGCAAAAGGCTTAGAGGGTATTTGTAAAGTAACTACCTACAAACCATACCTACTTACCTAACTTTAATAAATATTTTCCAGTCAAGTTATTAGTCAACCATAAAGTGTTTCCCTCTTCAAGTT
>NW_007431367.1:0-463 GCF_000475195.1 Diaphorina citri
GTGGGGGGGGGGGGGGAGGGAATGGAATTGGGAGGTGAGATTAATTCCATATAACATTGGGGTCCCACCGGCAACCATTTGCACACCGTACTAATACACGACCGCAGTTTCTGTATTCTAGGCTAAGGGACCGAAAAATGCTAGGTATACGAATATTGCCCATGTTTCCAATGCTCAGAATTACTCAGAATAAGCAGGAGTATCCCGTCACCCCTAGGGATTCAAAATGGACGGCATTGACCTCAATTAGAAAGATTTTTCTACCCTAAGGAGCCGCAGGCATCAGAATTCACATCACTTCATGAGATATTGCTGAGTATGATTGAAAACGACAATGGCTTCCAAAATATCAACGAGATGTATTAGGGTAGAAGAAATAGCAAAGGTTCAGTGCGAAGGTCCTGACATTTGGTTTTGTAGCCAAAAATGTCAGGGGAGGAGACCAAAAAAAAAAAAAAAAAAC
>NW_007431368.1:0-463 GCF_000475195.1 Diaphorina citri
AATAGGTATATTTTTACGATACTAAATGTCCCCATGTAAGGCTGACCAAGAATGTTTTGTTTCAATGCACTCACTGTTGAAAAAATTTGTTCTTTAGAAGTTATATCCATTTCCATAGGTAGGTACAGAAATTCACTGATAATTCTATGAAGAGCATCAAAACCCAATCATGTCAAAGTCCCTATTTGTGGACATAAAGTACAATATAAACTATATAAAAAACGTAATTCATATAAATATATTATCATGGTTACATCTAAAAAAGGAAATATTCTCTTCTTTTTGTCATCAATATTTGTTATTGCCAATAGACGCGTTTAAACAGAAAATCTCGATGGCTTTGCCTTTTTTTTTTCATTAAAGAATGATAATATTTCTGGTCGTAAATATGCTCCTGGACAAAATTAGCGCACACCTTAAACTTTTCAGGTTTACTTGACCCCTGGTGACCGAGGGTTAATAT
>NW_007431369.1:0-463 GCF_000475195.1 Diaphorina citri
AAGTTTTGTAGTTACCATTATTTTATTGAAATGTCTGTTGTTGGGTTATTGTTATCTATGGGGAAACTTTGTGGGAGAGAATGTTGAATGAAATTTTTGTCTCACTATGGGAAGGACACTGACAACCAGGAATTGTAATTAATGAAGTATTGGTAATAGAAAGTAAAAGTACGATGGGTGGATTTTGACAGAGGGAAATCTGTGTAAAATTGGAAAAATCAATGAGAGAAGAAAGAAGCGGCTCCTTTACAGCACATACGAGTATTGAAGTGGACTGGAACATTGAATTTGAGAAGGCTCGGGTTGAAAACAAATTTACCTGAGCTTTCCTTTACAACGTGAACTCTTCTGAGGTATAAAAACACGTCCGTTTTTTTCACCCAGGAAAAAAAGTATGAAAATAAAACAAGAGGAAAAACATAGATAAATACATCATTTTATTTTTTTTTTTTTTTTTTTTACT
>NW_007431370.1:0-463 GCF_000475195.1 Diaphorina citri
GAGACTCAACACCGTGATGATCTTACGATAAGTAAGTAGATGGATATGAACACCTATTGGCAGCTGAAACCTGAAACATCAAGAATGTAAGTGAGAGACAAAAACGAGATTTATGAATAATCTGGAGAAATACTGGTAAATTAATAATAATTGGTATGAGGAAATAATTGAAATCTGACAAAGAATTGTCAATTATTCGTTAACCAGTCTTTGTTATTGGTGGCCCGAAGTCGGAAATAATATACGAATTTTCCTTGAATGTTGCATTTTGGCAACGGTAAGGAGAATTAATGAACGCACCTATATGTGTAGGTTGCCAAGATGAAAACAAGTTGCTTAGCTAAACATTTTTGACCAACTTGCTGAAATCTTTTGGCTGCAATCTTCTCTGGCCTGATCATAAACCAATTGACCTCAGAGGTTGGAAATTGCAAACGCCTAATTTGGTCAGAATTATTAATCA
>NW_007431371.1:0-463 GCF_000475195.1 Diaphorina citri
ATCTATCTGAGGACGTTTTTTAACAGGAACAGTTTGTGTTTTCAAAATGCTTCTCGTAGTTCTCTTTATTTACTCTTAAAGGATTTATTATGCTGCTTTAAATGTACGTAAAATTATTGCCCGTCACCCGTCCCTCTATCTAGAAGTTATGGATATGTATTTACTGATGACTGAATTATTGAGAATTTATTAAACTCCACTTTATACGAGGATTCAGTATATTTTTTGATAGTGGTTGTCACATTGTCATTTGTCACAGTCCAAGCAATTAGTAATAGCCAACATTCGATTGAATATTCTCTACCAGATCTCAGAGGTTCATACTTACCTTCCCATGAAGTCGTCTTTAGATCGATCCTTGTCCCACACAGTGAGTTCCAGCATAACTTACCTTCCCATGAAGTCGTCTTTAGATCGATCCTTGTCCCACACAGTGAGTTCCAGCTCCTGTGATTGGTCGTCA
>NW_007431372.1:0-463 GCF_000475195.1 Diaphorina citri
AAAAAAAAAAAAAAAAAGATGGCTTGAAGTTGTGATTTGAAGTTATTGCTATTGTTAGCTTGTTTTTCCCTTTGTTAAAAATACACACTTAAACAAAAATAATCACACCTAAAAATCTTCTACACAAAGAATGAAAAATATAATGAAGAAACTAAAACCACGCAAGAAGAAAAAAGATGACATTAAAGAGGAAATTAAAAACCGGGACAAACAGCGTGAGCAACAAGTGCCACGCAAGAAGAAAAAAGCTGACGTTAAAAAGGAAATTAGAACCCGGGACAAACAACGTGAGCAACAAGTGCCACGCAAGAAGAAAAAAGCTGACGTTAAAGAGGAAATTAGAACCCGGGACAAACAGCGTGAGCAACAAGTGAACAAAATGATCAACTTTATAGAACACGAGGTAGAACTCTCCATCCAGAATATTGAGGAAGATACAAAAACTGAATGCCATGTGCTCAAG
>NW_007431373.1:0-463 GCF_000475195.1 Diaphorina citri
CCGGGCGGGAATCGAACCCGCGGCCTAGCGCTTACAAGGCAGACGCACTACCAACTAAGCTAACTAGGCTGGCGACATATCTTTCTTTTCGAGGTTTTACACAAACGAACTCTTTTCATCCATGCACCCAATGTTTACACACGTCATCGGCACCGGCTGCTAAATCATTTTCATCTGGCTTACATAGCGAATCATTTTCCCCGTTGGAAATCGAACCCGGGTCTCCAGCGTGCAGAGATCACTGACTACTTACTTCTCTATAGTTCCCACTATATCATCTCCCACCCAGCCACCCACAGCGTACAAATACCCATCCAGTCCGGTCAATAAAAAAAAAAATCATTTTGAGTTACAAAATTTTCGACTCCGTCAGGAATCGAACCCGGGTCTCCAGCGTGCAGAGATCACTGACTACTTACTTCTCTATAGTTCCCACTATATCATCTCCCACCCAGCCACCCAC
>NW_007431374.1:0-463 GCF_000475195.1 Diaphorina citri
GGTAACAAATTCAACAATTTTATTTTGATTAACTATTTTGATTTTATGGTTAACTTGTACCAATGACTGGTAAAACATCTTAAACTAATCTTCGAAATCTCTGAATATAACATCTCCAATGTCTTCTTCCTGATCTGTAATTACCATGTCTACGAGTATGTACTTACTTCAATGTAAGTACTCCTGAAGAACAAATTAATTTTTTTCCATAGCCAAATTTCACATTGATAATTATTTTGATGTTATGAAAGTTAGTAACTACATACATATATAAATAGGTAATTAATATGTTGGCTCAGCAAATTTCTGTACAATGTCTATTCTATCATCCTTTGTTTCTCAGTGCAGTTTTTCGATATTTGTATTGTATGAGAGTTTCTGCTGACTTGAGTAGTTTTTATTAATGTCAGTGGATTCTAATTAAAACTTAAAAGCATGTTCAGTAACGTAAATTGAAAGTCAA
>NW_007431375.1:0-463 GCF_000475195.1 Diaphorina citri
GTGAAAATCCATCCAAATGAGAATATGCCCAAAGGGGGCGCCATGCAAAAAAAGTTTGAGAACCACTGGTGTAGAGGTTCCTGTAACTCCTCCAAGACCTTTTAGTCTGACCGGAACTTTTTCTGACACGAGGAGCAAAGGTGACAGCTTATCTGCTAAGGATAACGGCGGGAATCCAACCCGCAACCTAGCACTTACAAACAGGCGCACTTCTTTCCAAACTGACCAGGCTGGCGGGAATAATGACTAACTCCTAACTCCTCCAGCCTATAGTGTGTCCAGATCAATGTGACAGCAAAAAAATAGGCATTGTTGCCAAACATGTCACATGCATGTGCAATGGTAGAGAATCTCTAAAAGGGGAAGCTATATTGCACAGTGCTTGCTCCGACAGTGAAACAAAGTCAGGTAAGGCGATATCCACCTTACCTGTTCTGGAATCCAACCTCTGAACTTAGAGCTA
>NW_007431376.1:0-463 GCF_000475195.1 Diaphorina citri
TTTGTTCGCGGATTTCGCGATTATGTTCGCCGATTTGGCGATTTTGTTCGCGGATTTGAAAAAAAAAAAAAAAAAAAAAGCAATTATGTTCGCGGGTTTCGCTATTATGTTCGCGGATTTCGCGATTATGTTCGCGGATTTCGCGATTATGTTCGCGGATTTCACGATTATGTTCGCGGATTTCGCGATTATGTTCGCGGATTTGGCAATTATGTTCGCAGGTTTCGCTATTATGTTCGCGGATTTCGCGATTATGTTCGCGGATTTCGCGATTTTGTTCGCGGATTTGGCGATTATGGTCGCGGATTTCGCGATTATGTTCGCGGATTTCACGATTATGTTCGCGGATTTCGCGATTATGTTCGCGGATTTGGCAATTATGTTCGCGGATTTGGCAATTATGTTCGCAGGTTTCGCTATTATGTTCGCGGATTTCGCGATTATGTTCGCGGATTTCGCGATT
>NW_007431378.1:0-463 GCF_000475195.1 Diaphorina citri
AGAAAAAGAAAGAGAGGGAGATACAAAGAAAAAGACAGAGTGTGCTAGGAGAAATGAAAGACAGGAAAGAGGGAAAAGGATGGAGGAGAATTAGATGGGGTGATAGATAGATAGATAGATAGATAGATAGGTACAGATAGAGAAACAGACAGCCTGGAAGAGGAAGAAAAGGAGGGAGGGAGAGGAAATGAAAAGATAAAAAAAAAATCTGGTGTGAACATCACACGACTTTCCTTATCCTATTGAAAGATGCTTATTTGAGTGTTCTTCTATTGTAACTTTTACAATATTTCCAAACGCGTTTAGTCAGTAGGTATAGCTGAAAACTGCCAAAGAGTGGTCGAAAGTCGCCAAAGAGCGGCCGAAATGCCGCCAAATGCAGCACCTCTCCTAACCAAAAGTTTTGTGATGCATCCTTGTCACATTTGTGGACTTCATACCAAATTTCAAGTTCTTAGCTCAT
>NW_007431379.1:0-463 GCF_000475195.1 Diaphorina citri
CTATCAAGAGAAAGAGAGCGATTGAAATGTTACAAATCAATTCTCAAATAGGTAGTGTAGATACAATAAATCAAGATACCTAGTATGTATTAATTTTGACAAAGGCATGTATACTCGGTCAACAGTGAATCAGTGAAGCCGTGTCCACACATAGTCCACGACTGTCAACCATGTGTGGACACAGCTGAATAGCACATTAAATAAACCAGTCCTTATGAATCACTGAGCAAATTTGCGCTAATGGCAGAAGAAAAACCTTTCTAACGTTGATGAAATATTTGCCAAGTACAAAGTGTAAAGTTACTTTGAGTAACTATAAGAAGCTATGTACTGAACATGTATATAACATGTTTAGTTACTTAGAGAAGACATTAGTGAATATATTAATGTATCTAATTTACTCTTTGAGTAAAAGTAATTAGCATTCTCTCTCTGTCACTTTCTCCCCTCCCCTCTCTCTCTC
>NW_007431380.1:0-463 GCF_000475195.1 Diaphorina citri
ATACTTCCCATTTAGGTGCTGGGTCAACACGAGAACACCAGAAAGTAACCCGTTGAAATATTTGCAATAGAAAAACGATGCTTGATTGACTTACTTCTTGTAAGGGCCACCGGTTATTTAAGCCCCGAGGAATCTGCCTTGTAAGCGCTAGGTCGCGGGTTCGATTCCCGCCCGGGGCGAACTTTATCCTAAACAGATAAGGTTCGTTCTCAGAACGGCTGGCTTTCTGTTATCCTGTCCTCTCTTCGATTTCCGGACGATAAGACCTCCGTTGTTACAGTCCCCTCTATCAAACCTGATTTTTAATGATTTCCCGGTACCTATTTTGGTTTTAATTTTCAGAGAGAGAAGAACTATACCAGGGATGCCATCATGGAAGGTATACATGAAGGCTGGTACACCCCGTATGTAGGCAGATACTACATGATGCATCAGGCTAAGAAGGCGCATATTGACATTCTCA
>NW_007431381.1:0-463 GCF_000475195.1 Diaphorina citri
CTCCCCCTTCCTGTCTGTCCCTATAACACGGGTCCCTGTACTCCCTACATGCTACAACATACACTGTCCTATTTATAGAACGGGAACAGGTGTGGAATTATGAGGGGGACGAGGTGGGAGAGAAAATTGGTTGAAATTGTCAAGAGATGAGGAATTCCCTTGTGGTCTGTGTCGTAGCATGTCCATCCCGTAGTGTGTCTCTCATAACATGGGCGAGAAGAGATATAATAAGTACTTCCTCTTTAGGCGCTAGGTCAACACGAGAACACCAGAAAGCAATGCGTTGAAGTATTTCCAATCGAAATGTGATTGGGTTTGCCTCAAAAAGGACTTGAAACCCAAATACTTCTCATGGGCTACAAGTCGTTTCGGGTCAAACCCCTCAATTTTTTTCGTCGATTGCGTGGGCAGCAAACTCGGGACCTTCTGCATGACAAACAAGCCCGTTACCATCGAACTGACC
>NW_007431382.1:0-463 GCF_000475195.1 Diaphorina citri
AGTTTGATGTGCTCGTTCCAGGTAAGATCAGATTGTACTGTGATGCCTAGGTCTTTATAGCTTGTTACTGGTAAGATACATAGGTGTATTATCTATGTAGTAGGTGTGGTTTATGTTGGTTTTTTTATTTGTAAAAGTTATTTTTGAGCATTTTTCGGGGTGGAAGTTCAGTCCGATAGTTGCTAGCCATTTTTCTACGGATGTCATATCATTTTGTAAGAGTATACAGTCTTCGGGAGTTTTTATCGTTTTAAACGGCTTCAACAACACGGCAGGTTCAACGGCAACCGAGAGAACCTCGTGGGATTCATTTGAAAACTGGAATCTAATGCGGATGAAAGTAGCAGTAGATATTGAAACCCTTCTAGGAGTAGGAGTTCTCAAACGTAGAGTGTTTACAAGTAACTCTTGTAGTTAGGATTTTCTGCTGATATGAAGCATGGCATCGCTTTGTGAAGTTCCT
>NW_007431383.1:0-463 GCF_000475195.1 Diaphorina citri
TCTTCTCTCTCTCTCTCTCTCTCTCTCTCTCTCTCTCTCTCTCTCTCTCTCTATTTCGATAAATAAAATCTTTCACATAGATGAGCAGGGAAAGAAAGCGAGAGAGAGAGAGAGGAAATAGAAGACAAATTAGATGCTACACATTAACCCTGTTAGAACTTACCTTGAGAAAGAGAGATGGAAAATGAAGTGAGAAAGAGAGAGAGGGAGCAATAACGGGGGAAAGAAAGAGACAGAGAGGAATGAAAAGGGAGAGAGAGAGAGGGAGAAAGAGAGAAACGGAAGGAGAGAGATAAAAAATGTGCTAAAGGCGTTCTACACGTGATGTGGTTCAACAAGGAAGAGAGAGAGAAAGGCAGACAAATGTATTGAATCAGAGAGAGAGGGAAGATAAGGAAGGGCATATGAAGAGAGAGAGAGAGAGAGAGAGAGAGAGAGAGAGAGAGAGAGAGAGAGAGAGACA
>NW_007431384.1:0-463 GCF_000475195.1 Diaphorina citri
GTCGTCCTCTGCCACCACCAAAGCCCCCTCTTCCTCCACCTCTTCGAATATCACCTGAAGATTCAAAGAGTTCATACTAAGGATTATAAAATTTTGGAACCTAGGCATAGTACACTAGCTTTATTTTTGGAGGGGAATTTGCAATCAAACAGAGTGAGAACTCTAACAGGGTTTTCTACCCAGTAAAAAACCCTCCTTAAACCTGCTATGGTCTTGTCCCGGAAATTGCCTTCTGTTGTCTCCAGGACCCCTTTTTTTTATTATTGTGTTGTTACAAACATAGGTACATGTAAAATTACATTGATATATATTATACACTTAACACTATAGTATAAAACTTAAAATTATCCTATGCAGATAATGCTTGATCTCAGAATGGTTAGCTTTCTCCTATCCTCTCCTCCTCTTCTCAATCATGGGGTGATAGGACCATTATTACAATTTTGTCCGTCAAACCCCTTTT
>NW_007431385.1:0-463 GCF_000475195.1 Diaphorina citri
CTCGTTGGAATAGTATTAGGTAGGTTTAAATGCAGTTCTGTTGTAGTCGTAGAAAGATGGAAACAGTGTTGCGACTTGTGATATTCTTTCTCAACTCTCTAACTTGGAAGTAAGATATCTTCAATAATATGGGTCCTATTTCCTGAAATTACTAACAGTCGCTTTCTGTTATCAAGATTGTCGACTGTGGAGCCGAGGAGAGCTCAAGTACACAGAACAGTCGAAAAGATACCCTCTTGGAGGAAGAAGATAAAAAGAAAGAACACTGGCGTGTATTGCACCCCCTGAGATTCGAGGAGGTGGGTTCGGGCACTTAGGGGCCCGCAAGTAACCGTTTAGGGGGCCCCAAATGTCTGCCATTTTGAAATCAAACCCCTCAAGTTTGCCGGAAAAAGTATACACACCACTGAGAAAGAAGATAGGGTACAACCGAAGATTGTGGTAACAAATTCACTCCCGTTGA
>NW_007431386.1:0-463 GCF_000475195.1 Diaphorina citri
CTTATCCCAATATAAATTTGATCTAATGTGTGTGGCCTGGGTATTAGTCTGCTATGTATAAAGCAGCACTCATACGCACATGTTCCATCTCAGTCCTCACTTTAGTCGCGCTGCTTAAGGCGAAAAACAGACTGAAACGGAGGGCAAAGAGCATAGAATTTTTTGCCCTCAGTTCTATGCGCTAATGGAGCAGTTGCAAATGGGTAAAAATTATAAATAAATGGTCGATTCCTATGTAAAAAGTTGGGAAAAATCCAAATCCGAGGTAAAAACTCCGAAAAAATAACTGTAAAAAGTCGAAAATTCAATTTTTATTTTCCGTTCTAATGAAAGAGTTCAAAAATGTGTGACGTCAGACTTTACGCAGTTTTTTCCCCCCCGCTACGTAGCGCCAGTATGTAAGCACGCTTGCGGAGGAGCAGAAAGAAATGCGCAGAAACGTATGCGCACAAACACATTAATG
>NW_007431387.1:0-463 GCF_000475195.1 Diaphorina citri
GTTTATTTCATTCCTTAATTCCCAGCCGTTTCTGAGATATAAGCGTGGTTCGCAAATCACGAACCACCCTGTATAGCTGAGAAATGAGAAGTGATACCTATTTCCTATGCAAAATAAAAGGAACTTGATTTAAAGCGCATGGAGAATTAGGAAGTTGTTCGGAGATATGAATAAACAGGGTGGACAAAATTGCGCGAATTGATGTCTTTTTTTTTCTACAAAGAATTTTTAGCCTGATGAAGAGATCTTGGTACGAGAAAGGACCTCTTCTTCTACTGAAAATCTATGTGACCTCTTCTATTGAAATTAATTTATAAATTTATTTAGGAGACCGTTGAAGCGAAAGCCATCAGGTATCCCTTTTCGGTCGTCCACTAGGTGTGGGCATGCGGCTGTTTTAAATAATATAGAAGGTGTTTTTTTTTTTTTTTTTTTTTTTTTTTTTTTTTTTTAATTTAATTTT
>NW_007431388.1:0-463 GCF_000475195.1 Diaphorina citri
GTCTACCTACCTCCCTACTTATACACAAATACACAATATACCCCTCTAACCACCTCCTTATCTATCTATACCACCTACAATTCCTTTTCCTCTTCTTTCTTTCAATACCTACCCCTCTTCTTTGTACCTACCATTCGTCTACCTACCTCCCTACTTATACACAAATACACAATATACCCCTCTAACCACCTCCTTATCTATCTATACCACCTACCATTCCTTTTCCTCTTCTTTCTTTCAATACCTACCCCTCCTCTTTGTACCTACCATTCGTCTACCTACCTCCCTACTTATACACAAATACACAATATACCCCTCTAACCACCTCCTTATCTATCTATACCACCTACCATTCCTTTTCCTCTTCTTCCTTTCAATACCTACTCCTTCTC
This sequence comes from Diaphorina citri, assembly GCF_000475195.1. Taxonomy (NCBI): domain Eukaryota; kingdom Metazoa; phylum Arthropoda; class Insecta; order Hemiptera; family Psyllidae; genus Diaphorina; species Diaphorina citri. The sequence continues at coordinate 393 of NW_007431388.1, forward strand.
CTTATACCTACCATTCGTCTACCTACCTCCCTACTTATACACAAATACACAATATACCCCTCTAACTATAC
>NW_007431389.1:0-463 GCF_000475195.1 Diaphorina citri
TATTTACAATTGACAACCGCGACCACGCCCCTTCATGTAATTATTGATACGTATCAAATGTCGGGCCGACATTTTGACAGGGGGTGGGGGCTTTTATCTAAATTAATATTAAATAAAAACGTCACTCTTTTTATATACATTTAAACTTTTGAATGCCACTCGGACAAAAGTGATCGATCAGCAAAAAGTCAGTAATCTTGAAAGGTAGATATCTATATCCATGCTGCTTTTTTATCGCCATAAATACTTTAAATAAGTAACTACGAAGGTAGCCAACTTTAAATAAGAGTAGGTACACGGTATGTGTACCTACTATTATGCACCTACTTTAAATAAGTAACTACCTACGAAGGTAGCCAACTTTAAATAAGAGTACACGGTATATGTACCTACTATTATGTACTTTAAATAAGTACCTACGTAGGTAGCCAACCTAGTGAACTGGGAGGTAGTTCGTCTGCCT
>NW_007431390.1:0-463 GCF_000475195.1 Diaphorina citri
TCGAAAATCTCACAATTTTCGACAGTCCCAACGAGAAAAAACAAACAAAGGCCTCAAAAAACATATGTAAGAAAAATATAAAAAGTTAAACAATCAAATAAACCCATAAATATGTCTATCTGAACTATTTATCCATGTATCTGTGTTATACTATGTCAGGTTAAGTCTGGTCAGTGATGAGGGTCAGTGATGAATGAATGAATGAGTGAATGAAATAAGTATGATATGAAACAATTGATTAATGCTTTAAATATATCTGTGAACATAAAGAAATAAAATTAATAAATCATAACAAATAGCAAGTAATTAGGTAATCAAACAAATAAAATGAGTTGATCCCAACGTTGATATGAGTAGATCATGTTTGAATCTCCCTGGAAAAATTAGAAAACAAAGATTAGATAGGTACAAATTCGTTAGGAAAGAACTATTACAAGTTTAAGTCACATTCGAGTGGGTAAAT
>NW_007431391.1:0-463 GCF_000475195.1 Diaphorina citri
AGTAGCTGTTTTGTATTCTTGTTATAGTCAGGATGTTTATTATGTTTAAATCTGAATTTTGCTCGGGACAACTGTATAAACTGATGATCGAGAGTTTTGCTTAAACGGAGTTTAAACTCCAATTGTGGCCCCCCGGCCATATGAAAAATCGTTGAGTTAAGAACTCACTATGTTCATTTCAATCAACTCAAACTTACTTAGTCATACAGCCTCTATTGTACACCTTTAGTTGAGAGTAGTTCGTGGTGTAGTTGCTTGTATTTGCAATGTTACCAGAGGTGTGTGGTGAGATTTGCATAAGGGGAAGCTATAAACCCATATATCTACAGTGCAGCTTTTGGGAGCCAGTAGGTACCCAAGTTATTTGTTCATAAATAGGTATGGCTCTCAGAATCCAGGTTGAATGATGATGATGATGACCACTTTGTCACCATTGTTGGCAGGGGCCTTCCCTTGTACACCA
>NW_007431392.1:0-463 GCF_000475195.1 Diaphorina citri
GATAATGTTCGTTCTCGGAACGGCTGGCTTTCTCCTATCCTGTCTTCCTTCTCCCTTCGATTTCGGGACGATAAGACCCTAGCAGTTACAGTTCCCTCTGTCAAACCTTTTTTTTTTAAGATTAAAGTTAATTAATTGGCTGTCGAAAGCATAGGTACCCCTGCTTCAAAAGCATTCGAAATACAAAAGATTTCTAACCCGGGGTCCTGAGCTTAAGAAGGTCTTTGAAACCCCCACCTAAAAACACACCTGAACATTATGAGTCGAGCTATGACATGATTTGAAGTAGGTACCTAATGTTCAATTGTGCAGTGCGCCTCAAATGATATTATTGCGGATGTAAATTTATTCACAAATCTGTTGAACATTAATTACTAGGAGCCTATATAGGTGTATTGTATCTATTGGTTCTACACATATATGGCATGGATAGGTCAAATTGCTAATTTTTGATGTCTCATAG
>NW_007431393.1:0-463 GCF_000475195.1 Diaphorina citri
AAAATGATCAACAGTTTGTTATCAAGTAGGTATCACTTATCACTATCACATCATCACATTGAACATTCGCACATTGAGGCCCGGTTTCTAACAAGACGAAACTCGAGAGTTTGAGCTCACTAACCGCGGAGTTTGCAAAAAGTGCGTTTCTAACAATATACTTCTTCGAAATTCCGCAATTTTAGCGCTAGTGTCGTTGTTGATTTTGAACCACGCGTTTGTTCCTCGGTTAGGACCTAAACCGAGGAGTTTCATTTCGATTTGTTTACATTTTGAGTTTTGATTGTTGTGGTTTTTTTATTTTTCATTTTTTACTTTCTATTACCCTTATTTTTTTATTATTTTTTTTTTAAACATTATATTCTTACCTTTTATATTATCATTAGATAGGTACTTGTGTTTTATTCACCGACTCGAGTTTCGCCTAGTTTTTAGGCTTCTTCTGGGCAACTGACTATTGGGT
>NW_007431394.1:0-463 GCF_000475195.1 Diaphorina citri
CAAAAATTGTAGTCATAAAAACAAAAATTAGAAAAATATATGTGGGCAGGTGGGCCAATAAATGGTACACTTACCCTATTTGACTATGGAGAAACATTTTGGGCAGACATTCAATTCGCATTAGCACGTGACGTGATGGTAGTGTGTTTCTACCTTCAGTTTCACCTCATTAACCCTTTGTGTTCTCCGCAGGGCTCGAACGACGACTATCTCGACTACCGAAGTTTAACCCCTACCGACCACCTGTCCCCGCCTTCCACCATATCTCGTCTATCGGATTCGGATACGTCACTCGACAACGACGATAATCGACGCATAGCTGACGGCGCGTCCATTAGTAGTCTGGGCAGCTCGAACAGGTAAGTCGCGGGTTCGATTCCCGTCCGCGGCGATTTTAAACAGATAATAATAGTGCTTATTTATACTGCTCGCATAGGACTGAAAAGTCCCTTTACTCCAGCAG
>NW_007431395.1:0-463 GCF_000475195.1 Diaphorina citri
TGTTAAGCTACGCCGAGGAAGGCCAATAAATGGATGGGTGACTTGCACACTATATGGGGAATAAAGGGAGAACGGGCTTTAGTCTTGATTTTAAATCATTACATGAAAGTAAAATTAAAAAATCAAATCAAGAATAATAATAAACTGAATATTAAACAGTAGGTACATAGGTACTGATTTTCTCTAATCACGATCGAATAAACTACGGGCTAAAAAATTCCCGGAGGGACGGGCCCATATGTAGGTACTGATTTTCTCTAATCACTACGGGCTAAAAAATTCCCGGAGGGACGGACCCTGCTTGTTTAATTAACGTACTGCTTTAACCACGATCGAATAAACTACGGGCTAAAAAATTCCGGGATGGACGGGCCCAGCTTGTTAATACTAATAATAAAAGGTATAGTGGACGGACTATTGTATTCGCTTCGGTGTCGGTCTGTCTGTCAGTCTGTCCGTCAGT
>NW_007431396.1:0-463 GCF_000475195.1 Diaphorina citri
TGACCAAAATGAAAATTATTCGTAATTTTGTTTCTCTCGCATAAAAAAGTGATTTTTTGCTTGTTTATTTTATTTCGTTCAAATTTTAATTATTTCTATGTTTTATTTTTTCATCGGAAGGGATCACGTAATAAGTAATTTTCAAATCGTGTCTTTTATAATACTTTCAGGAGGGGCTTTTCTTTGGAAACATAGTAGCCCAGTACAACAGAAGTATGGGTGGCACTGATCTGATGGACGAAAATGTGAACAGGTATCGTGTGTCAATTCGGAGCAAAAAATGGTGGTGGGCCATTTTCACTTGCTGCTTGCATGTTGCCGTCCAGAATGCATGGGTCCTTTATAAGAGCGAAGTAAACGCTGGCATGACCCAATTACAATTCCAACGAGAAATCGTTCAACATGATCTTGTTCGATCTAAAACTCAGCCAAGACATGCTCGCCAACCTCGAGTTGCCAGCTC
>NW_007431397.1:0-463 GCF_000475195.1 Diaphorina citri
CTGGTCGACCTATATATCAAATTAAAGGTCTTTTTACGAGGAAAACGAAAGTGGTGGTGCAAATTTTGTCCAGAAAACAACAAAAAAAAAAAAAACTGGTTTTTGGAGCGCGAAGCGCGACCCTATGCTCAACCCCACGCAGCCCCGGGAGCGCCCAGCGCTACCGTAAACAAGGGAGCGCGAAGCGCGACCCTATGCTTAACCCCGCGAAGCCCCAGGAGCGCGCAGCGCGACCGTATACGCAACCTGCCAAGCACGCAGTGCGAGTAATTATAATAAACAAAATAAGTAGGTACATACATAGGTACTAATTTTCTTTAACCACGACCTGCTAAAAATGCCCGGAGGGACGGACCCAGCTTTTTAGTTTTGTGTTAGTGTGTATATATAAAAAATCTGGTGTGAACATCACACGACTTTCCTTATCCTATTGAATGATGCTTATTTGAGTGTTCTTTTACCC
>NW_007431398.1:0-463 GCF_000475195.1 Diaphorina citri
ACATCCCTTGGGACATCCCCAGGTTCATCAGGAGCAGGTGACTACCACCACGCTGGGAGAGGTTGAAGAGGACGTTACAGACGACGAAGATTCTTATTGAAGAAGTTTGGAAACTGTAACTGTTAACGTCTTATTGTCCCGAAATCAAAGAGAGCCGGACGTTCCGAGAACGAACTCTATTTGTTTAGGATAATAGTGCGCGTTTTTCATACAATCCAATTGTAGAATTCACCTTCATAAAGTTCTTCTTCCGAGTATGTATTCTATATTCAATCAAGGAAAATGAATAACTTTATACATTACGATTAAACGTAATAATATTAATGTAAATAAAAATCACATTTTATATACCTATTCGCGAAACATTCTTGATTCTTTCACGTTGAACACCAATCATGCGATTGAACAAGGGGGCATAGAAAGTCGTGAGATATTCACACTGGATTTTCACTCTCGAATTCTT
>NW_007431399.1:0-463 GCF_000475195.1 Diaphorina citri
CGAATTACTCATGCAAAATGACATAGTAAAATTGTTTTTAATTTTTTATGTGTATGTATGTTGCAAATGTCGGGTAGGTCATTTTTCCTCTTGCATCCCAATATTTCCCTACAATGTCATTGCTGGCTTCCAAGGCAGGACAGAAGTTTAGGTGTGAAGAGTTCATAGGGACATTCAAGGAACATAAAGGACAGAATGCCTCCTCCCTTCTCCATCCCTTTTCTCCTTAGTCTTCCTGACTATGCAGTAGGTACTGCATATTATAAACACTTATGGAGGTAAAAAGAAAGAAATCAACGTAGGTTCACTTAGGTACAAATTGGGAATCAAACTATTTTAAACAGGATGTGATATGGCATATTAAATTATCTAAATCTCATCCAGGGGGCACCATATTGATGATACAAATAGATGAATAGCTGAATGAACACACAATCCCTCTTAGTGAGAATCTTTTTAATTC
>NW_007431400.1:0-463 GCF_000475195.1 Diaphorina citri
GGAGGATTCAGCCGTACCAGTCGAGTTACCTAGACAATAGAACACTTAGGTTGAGCAACATTGATCATGGTGTATATCTGTATATCACTATGGTGTCTATAGTAACCAGGTATTGTAGAGCCACAGGCAGAGACATAACACTGGGAGGATTCAGCCGCACCAGTCGAGTTACCTAGACAATACAACACTTGGGTTGAGCAACATTGATCATGGTGTATATCAGTATGGTGTTTATAGTAACCAGGTATTGTAGAGCCACAGGCAGGGACATAACACTGGGAGGATTCAGCCGCACCAGTCGAGTTACCTAGACAATAGAACACTTGGGTTAAGCAACATTGATCAGGGTGTATATCAGTATGGTCTCTGTAGTAACCAGGTATTTTAGAGCCACAGGCAGGGACATAACACTGGGAGGATTCAGCCGTACCAGTCGAGTTACCTAGACAATAAAACACTTGGG
>NW_007431401.1:0-463 GCF_000475195.1 Diaphorina citri
ACTAATAGAATAGATTGTAAAAGTAGTAAGTACCACTAAAATCATCGACAATCAATCATAAACAGGTATACCTATGAACCTAGGTAATAATATATTGTACTCATTGATAACCTAGGTATTGTAATGGATTGTAAGCTTGAATCATCTTGGGAAGTTTGAAACGTGAACTGTGTGTTACCTACTATCTGATCAAATTTGAATAAAAGCCGAACCATGTTTTGACAAGATCAGGAGAGTACCTAATACTCAGTTATTATTGGGAAGTATGGAAGTAAGCTTATTGAACATTGGATTCTGGTAGGTATTATGAAAATACTTAAGCCAGAAGAAACCATTTAGCGGCTACGTACCTACCTATTCTCAGATGAGCCTAGGTACTAGGTACAGATCTGTATATTCAAAACCCAACTTCTGGGACCGAGAAGGCCAACTTATTTCCACTTGAGTGGATTCCAAAAACCAC
>NW_007431402.1:0-463 GCF_000475195.1 Diaphorina citri
AATTATAGAAGTCACTTATTTCCTATTCTCCAGAATATGAATTTCAAATTGAAATGAAGATGGTCAATGCAACCAAGACACATACGAGTATGTATTGGTACATATCTACTTACTTTCAGTACATACGAAGTAGATAGAAAGTATCTTTCTACTTTCTACAAGCTACTTCGCGGTAGATAGAAAGATAGGTACTTTCTTTTAATTTGTTAAACACAAACATATTACATACCTACTTACGTAAGTATTTATATACATACGTTACATAAGTCTGATGTATAGGTATGTTTTTGCTTAGCATACACATATATCTACCCAGCTTGTAGACAGGAGTAGAAAGAAGAGACACAGGATGTAAATGCCTGCTGGAGCAAAATACAGTAAATGCCTTTAACAACCAAAGTAAAAGTGGGCAATGTGATCTCTGATCTCACAGAAGCCCCTCTCGTTTAGGTATTATTGAGAT
>NW_007431403.1:0-463 GCF_000475195.1 Diaphorina citri
TTTTTTTTTTTTTTTCAAATACGTATTCCGCAAATGTAATAGAAAGTCGTGTGATGTTCACACCAGATTTTTTTTTATGGTGGCAAATTTACCTATGTTTCAGTGTTTCTTTTGTCAGAGGGGAGGAATGTTTGTCATTCACTAAACCTACAACGACAATCTTTGGAACTAGGTATAAAAGCCGATAGGATTTGTATCATGTACATAATCTGGATACCACCCAATAGGTACAATGGTAGTAGAAGAAAAGTATAGATAGATGACTTACAAAGTCATGAAAAGAAAAAGAAACACGTATCTCACGTAAAAAGTTGACTTTAAAAACATCTAGCCATGATTTTTTAACATTTCGAAATATGTAGGTATATTTGTATAATTACCTAGCAGAAGTGGGTATTATAGATAATTATAATTTAATTTTTGCACAGTACGTACAAGGTTCAATTTACTGCATTTCAATCAT
>NW_007431404.1:0-463 GCF_000475195.1 Diaphorina citri
ATTTAACGTTCAAGAGCATGCAAATCGAACCTTTTCTTCAGATGGTTGTTATAGGCCAGCCACTCGCTATCAGGTAGACCCGACAGGTTCACCTGATGAGGTCTCCTTGATACCTGATGAGCACACACACGATCAGGTAGACCTGACAGGTACGGCTGAAAAGTTCCGCCTATCAGGATTATTTGAGCTCATTCAGTGGCTCACCTTAGTGGTTCAAAATTTACAAAATTTACTATGTATTAGTTAAAAGATAATTTTTATACCAAGGTAAAAGCTTGCCCTTGTCCTCGGGGCTTAATATCTGTGTATAAATAGGTAGGTATAATTTGCCCGTGTTTCATCTAGGCAGGTCAGACTTGTTAGACCAAACAGACCATAGGTCGCAGTCGCAGGCCAATGTTAGGGTTTATCTTTTTCATTGTTATTTATTTATTTTTCCAATAAATAATTACCTATGTACCTA
>NW_007431405.1:0-463 GCF_000475195.1 Diaphorina citri
TGGGGTAAAGGGACTTTTCAGTCCTATTCGGGCAGGATAAACAAGGTATATTCTATTCTATTCTATTCTATTCTATTTTCAGTTCTACCTAACCTTCACCAAAGTCCCTTCATCCCTCCTAATACCTATGTTTTCTACTGACAGCTGCTGATGGGCTAATGTTTTGTTTCTATCGACAGTATTTTATATACAGGGTGCCGAAGAAATAATGTATGAAACTCAAAGTGGTGATTCGGTTAAGATGAGACTTTTGTTTTCTGTGTGAATAGGTGTGCTTCTGTGCTTTATAGCTGAATAGGTGTGCTCTCACCTTGAGGTACGAGTGTAGGGGTTTTGCGTTGAGTTTGCAGTGATAGTCTGCCCTTATGGATTTTAATTCTTTGCCCCCTTACCACCCCCCCCTTCTCGCTAACATCCTGTATACGGGCCTGATAGTGTTGTCAATAAAAATAATATTAATTCT
>NW_007431406.1:0-463 GCF_000475195.1 Diaphorina citri
ATCTACGTGTCAAATCAATTATCAAACTCAAAACCCGATACTTTTAATCTTATTAGGGAACATTATTAACCCTTTGTGACTCTCTTCCACCCTACCCTTCTACCAGTCTAGCTTTGAATTTTCCTTTGAAAATGGAGGAGTTGCAGTTGGGAAAATATTATTAATAAAAGGTCGATTTCTACGTAAAAAGTTGTGAAAAATCCAAATCTGAGGTCAAAACTCCGAAAAAGTAACTTTAAAAGGTCGAAAATTCAATTTTTAACCGCTGTGCCAATGAAAAAGTCCAAATATGAGGTCAAAACTCCGAAAAAGTAACTTTAAAAGGTCGAAAATTCAATTTTTAATTGCCGTTCTAATGAAAAAGTTCATAGTTGTAACGTCAGACTTCACGTTAAAATGCGCAGAAACGCTTGCGCACAAACAAACGAAGCGGGAGTCATGAATTATGACGTCATTGCCTACG
>NW_007431407.1:0-463 GCF_000475195.1 Diaphorina citri
CCTATCCACAGAGTATGTGGCGTCCTGCTGTAAGATTTGTCGCTATGACGATAATAAGAGCTGCTCCCACGGATCTGTCTTCCGGACTTGGAACTTCTTGCATAAGAGAGGTATTATTATTATTATTATTATTATTATTATTATTTTCAAGAGGTTTGATAGAGGGAACTGTAACTGCTAGGGTCTTATTGTCCCGAAATTGAAGAGATTGAAGAGAGAAGGAAGATAGGATAGGAGAAAGCCAGCAGCCGTTCCGAGAACGAACATTATCCGTTCAGGATAATATCCACCCCGGGCGGGAATCGGACCCGCGGCCTAGCGCTTACAACTTACAAGGCAGACGAGCTATCAACAAAGCTAACTAGGCTTGCTAAAAAAGGTCTTGAAGTCCCGAAATCAAGAAGGAGGACAATATAGAAAGTCAGTTATTGCGAGAAGCGAATCTTATTTGTTTAAGATAAAG
>NW_007431408.1:0-463 GCF_000475195.1 Diaphorina citri
TAGAAAAATGTGATTTTGTTTATAGTGTTTAATTGGAAAAGTTTTTGTAACTTTAATTGTTTAGCTACCGAAGCAAGGGAATTACTTTGTATGTAAATTATACCTATTGGAAAAAGACATGTGAGATCTCAGTTCCTTAATATTCAGTGAGATAGAAGATTATGTAATCTCGGGACATCTTGTTCTCCCTTTACGGGTCTGTGCCATAGCATGTCCATTACGTAGTATGCCTCATCAGATGGGCGGGAAGAGGTACAATATTCCCGCTCCCGATTATGTGGAAATCCAAATTCATGTGTACCTTTTCCACCAACTCTGAAAATCGAATCCTAGACCTTCTGCATGACAAGCTAGTGTGTTACCACCGGACCAACTGTGTTCATCCGAAGGCTTGACTGACTCAGTGTTGTAACTAGTTTTTACAACGAAATGTCCAGCTGTCACCAAACAAAACGTCAAGTAT
>NW_007431409.1:0-463 GCF_000475195.1 Diaphorina citri
AAAGTTTGATCAAAACATGCTAATTTTGACTGTGGGTGGAGGTACGTACGTATAGGTACATACCTACTAAGTACAGTATGTATGTAGGTACTATGTATGTAAGTATTGGGAATTAGGTACTCATATCTCTACAACCAAGTTATAGATTTTATAGGAGATCTTGTTTGTACTGTCTAAAGGACTGCCAAAATTAGACTGATAAAAATAAATAATTTACGTACTTAACATAGCAGTCTCTGAGCCCTCAACTCTTTGGAACACTTTACAAAGGTATTTGTCTAAAAAAAAGAGACTGCTTTTTGATAAAACAGCTTTCCTTGCCAAGATCCCACAAGGTTCACAAATTTTCGTTTTGATCATTCTTTGATACTTATTGAAATGAACTTTTTTTAACATGCTTTTATACGTATTATTACATTAATAAAGAAAATATTGTTTGAATAAAATATGCGATAAGGAACGT
>NW_007431410.1:0-463 GCF_000475195.1 Diaphorina citri
AAGAACAGGATAGGAAGCCAGTCATTTTTATTACAAAGCTCATCTGTTGATGAAGTTTGCCCCAAATAGGAATCAAACCCATGACCTAGCACTTTCAAGGCAGATGCTCCACCCTCCAAGCCAACTGGGCTGGTGTCAGTGATGATTATTGAGGTGTCTCAGTTTTGGGGAGCTGAAAAGGTTCTGGTGACTCATAAATTGATTTTTTTTAAAAGAGGTTTGATAAAGGGAACTGTAACTTCTGAGGTCTTATTATCCCAAAATTGTAGAAAGAAGGATAGGAGAAAGCAAGCTGTTCCGAGAACGAACATTATTGGTTCAGGATAAAATCCGCCTTGGGCGGGAATCGAACCCGCGGTCTACCGCTTACAAGGCAAACGCGCTACCAGCCAAGTAGGCTGGCGAATTAAAAAAAAAAAAAAAAACTGAAACCACCTTGGTAGTAAAAGGGTTAAAAAATCGT
>NW_007431411.1:0-463 GCF_000475195.1 Diaphorina citri
CCCAACCACTCTTTTATCCGAGGGACATGCAACAGCATTATGCATTTGATGTGTTTATTAAAGCTATCACAGAGTACACTATTATTTAGTAGACCTGTTAGAAAGTACTTCTGTTGGAAGTATGTACTTCACAAAACATCACTTTAGTCGGGCTTAGTTTTGCCTGTTCGTCTGGAAGCACTAGCATTTCATGCAAGTATAGCTATGTAGACTTTGGGCTCTATGTTAGAGATCAACTCAGAGAGAGAATGGAGGAAGAGGTTTGTGTAAATAAATATCCGGATCTAAAGTATTAGCAGATCAAACAAATAGCTGATTAACTGATTATACATGATTATGGAATAGAACCTTGATATGCTGAGAGATGGAATCCAAGAACCTACTTTAATGGTAGTAACAATTTCTCTTGTTTAATTGTAGATACGTAGGGATATCCTTTTCTATGATAAGATGGGAAAACAAA
>NW_007431412.1:0-463 GCF_000475195.1 Diaphorina citri
CTTCTTTTTAATATCTTCCGAGATTCCCAGGTGTCATTTTAATATTCAAATAATTTCCCAAGATAAATTGCCATTTTTGCCCGTCATTAATTATTTTCCTAACAATCCGTGGGGGGAAGTGGTTTCAATTTTTTTTTTATAAGCCTACTAAAAGGTAATCTTAAGCTTCTTATTTTATATTACCTGATGGTCCCTTTTCTCTAGAAGAAATATTAATTATTTGCTAGGCGATTTTATTTTAATCCCTGCGCCTTAAGTTTATATGTTTTTTCACTCCCCTTAATTGGTAGTATTTAACGACATTCTCACTTAAGACAGGATCGAAGGAAGTCAGTCGTTCCGAGAACGAACCATATCTGTTGAAGATAAAGTTTTCCTGGGGCAGAATTATAGAACCCGTGGTTACGCTAGCCCACTCAACTTTTAATTTGTGGGCGAAAAGACGTTTCGACCTTAATTCTAT
>NW_007431413.1:0-463 GCF_000475195.1 Diaphorina citri
TCTTTTTCCTTCGCCAGTTTACACATTTGTCTTGCCTGTCTACTCGTTTTGTGGCTCGATTTTTTACTGTCACGCTATTAGTAGTTTCTATACCAACTCTCAGGTCCCGCGTGCAGTGGTATTTACTATTTCTAGTGGATGGTACTCTAGCTGGTAGCTGGCGTTTCTAGTAGATGGTATTTTGGTATTTCTATTCCTAGTACTCTTCTTTTTCTCGGTACCCTCCAAGACGCGGTACCCTCCAAGTTGACTAAGCTGGTCACAAGTCACACTCTTTTACTATACTTACAAATACATATGTGTATTGTATAACAAGTGATTATAGATATTATCATGTATCAAATAACATAAATGAATACTACCTATGTGCTAGTGATATACAGAGATCTACCTTACATTTCAAGAACAAGATTGATTGGTTCGAATAAAATTCAAATTAAACACAAACCTTCTGGGACAGGTT
>NW_007431414.1:0-463 GCF_000475195.1 Diaphorina citri
ACTTTTGAGACAAGAAAAACTGTTTTTACATGTATTTTTCCTATGGCGCACATTAAAAGTGGACACACTGTATAGGTACATTGGTAGGTACCTACAGATGGGAAAATAATAAATTCAACTGAGATGTAGTTGTGAAAGAGAAGGAGAGAGAGAGAGAAGGAGAGAGAGAGAAAGAGGGAAGGAGAGAGAAAGAGAAGGAGAGAGAGAAAGAGAAAACAAGCTGGGCCCGTCCCTCCGGGAATTATTTAGCCCGTAGTTTATTCGATCAGTACCTATGTACCTACCTAATTTGTTTAATATTCAGTGTAATATTATTCTTGATTTGATTTTTTGATTTTACTTTCATGTAATGATTTAAAATCAAGACTAGAGCCCGTTCTCCCTTTAATTCCCAATATCAGGTTTAAGTCACCCATCCATTTATTGGCCTTGCTCGGCGTAGCTTAACATAGGTAACGCTAAA
>NW_007431415.1:0-463 GCF_000475195.1 Diaphorina citri
GATGGTGAGTGTGAACCCGCCCTTAAATAATAATCCCTCTTGAGTAGAAGTTAACTCGTAGCCGAGTTCTCAATAGAATCTTTAGACAAAACTTCATTACAAATTTTATCAGTAAATGGGTTTCTCCAAATTAAATTGATCCCAAGAACAACTTCCAGTTCCAAGTGATCATAAAATCATTCTTCTTCACTTTGGGTACTCTACTCTAATCTACAAAGTTTGGCAACCCAAACTTTGGGCAGCTCATCAATAAATTTTATTGATTGTTTCTCTCACTCATCAGGTAGTGCATAGTGTGAACGGTATTATGTTCAAAGATTTGAAGCAGATACTTCGTAAGGAACAATGCGACGCGTCCATACTTCTCACCGCTAATGTACCCTCCACTAAGAAGATTATTGTGCATGGACCTCAAGGTGATGAAACTTTGCTTTTGAGAGGTTTGATAGAGGGAAATAAATAA
>NW_007431416.1:0-463 GCF_000475195.1 Diaphorina citri
TATTGGAATAACTCTGCCAGTCAGAATGAAAGCATTGTTTTGTTCGCAGATATGAAAATGAGGTTAGCATATTATTCACTGAAAAAGAATTGTCAACTAACAGAACCTTGGAATTCTCTGTGGAGGGTGACTTCGCAGCCCAAGTATGATATAGGACCAAGTCAAGTCATAATTGTACAAAGTATGTCCTCACATTGATAATATAAAAAGGACTTTCGTATAATATAAATATGACTGATATAGCAAGAATCAAGATGACCTAAAACAGGGTTGTCCAACCTTAGGGCACCCGAGGGCCGCAAGAGACCAAGGTAGAGAGTTGGCGGGCCGCAAAAACTCAACTCACGGGGGAGGGGATGGCCTGGTGTAATGTAATTATAATATAATTTTATTATGAAAACTTACCACATGATGACATTAGTGCGATTTCTGTGGACACTTTGTAAGGTAAACTGGGATAATT
>NW_007431417.1:0-463 GCF_000475195.1 Diaphorina citri
AGAGTTTTCCATTGAATTCCCAACAGAGTCAATTATTGTTTGCTATCTCAAAGTAGGTGCCTTCCATAAGGCCCGTATTCAGGATTTTAAAGAGAGAGAGAGAGAGACATCAGATAGTGTGATGTACCAGTTATAAATTAGGGATGCTCGAAATTATCGGAGTTTGGCCTACAACAAAGGGGCAAAAATAAGGCCTAATTAAGGGGGTTCCTTTGGGTCCCTAAATGTGGCCCTGATTTCCACATGTTCCCCATAAGATAACTGGAGACGAAGGAGGCCGCTTCCTCGTAAAATTCTCTAATGCGAGACACTACAGTAGACGAAGTCAGTCGACATTATTCGACATTGGTCTAATATAAAGTCCTTTGTAATTTGTAGGTAAATATAGGTAGGTAGGTATCTATTTATTTCTTATACACAGGTCTGAAATAATTGATTCGGTAAATTATTTAGGAAATTACTC
>NW_007431418.1:0-463 GCF_000475195.1 Diaphorina citri
GTGGTTCGAGTCCAAGTCAAGTCATAAAATTTATCTAGGTGTAATAATTGGGGAACGATATTTGTGACAAGCATTTAAATATGCTTAACACAATTAAAAATTCCTTTTTACCTTTTTTTAAGACCAGGGTCGACAAAGTGAGTTTCAAGTCGGTTCAAGTTTAGCTCTCGGATTAAGCTTGATTGGTGCCAGCCTAGTTAGCTTAGTTGGTAGCGCGTCTGCCTTGTAAGCGCTAGGTTGTGGGTTAGATTCCCGTCCGGGGCGGATTTTACTCTGAACAGATAAGGTTCATTCTCGGAACGGCTGCTTTTCTCCTATCCTGTCTTTCTTTTCTCTTCACTTTCGGGACGGCAGTTACAGTTCCCGCTATCCATTTCAAAAAAAAAGTTCAAGACTTGTAAAACTGAAAGAATGTTTTTTTTTTTTTAGTCTTATCCCGGCAGGATAACGTTTCTTGAAAAGC
>NW_007431419.1:0-463 GCF_000475195.1 Diaphorina citri
CTTCTTTCAATTCCTTTGTGGAAAAAATGGATTTTAGAAAGGATGGTCTAAAAGCTTACTCTTTCATATCAAGTATCAGACGCGGCCAAACTAAAGTTAAAAAACCTTTCTTACACAACGGTCGATCTATCTCAGATGACAAGAAAATCGCTTCTCTATTTAATACAAACTTTACAAGTAAATACAATATACCAAAAAAATACAAGAAGCTAGAACGAAAAATCAAGAGAAAAATAAAACTAGAAAAGAGGCAGCAGACATCTCTTCCCGAAAGCGCCAAAGAAATCTTCACCAAGAACTACAGCCTTGAATTAAACCAAGCCATAGCCAAACTGAGAAATAAATCTGCTCCAGGCCCAGACAACATTCATCCAGAATTCTTAATACATATGGGAATGAAGGCAAAACTCAAGATGCTGGAATTTTTAAACTTAGTCTGGAGAAAAACCCTCCCAGCTGCATG
>NW_007431420.1:0-463 GCF_000475195.1 Diaphorina citri
CAAAGGCGTATTTGGAATAATTAGGTCTCATGTGTTTGGTGCTCATTCATTGCAGTTCGCGGGAGGTCGGCGCTTGCATAATGCTTGCTCCGTGAAAAGTGACTTTGGTGTACCCCAATTTCCTTCTACAAATAGGCGGAGGTTCTGTCTACGCGGAGATCGCCAACCGTCTTGTGATCATTATGAATTAAGAAGGGTGCAATCTGCAATAGTCCTACATACTCACCTCAGTGGTGAAGTGGCTACCATTGTGAGCTTTGAATCTGGAGGTTGGTGCAAGTCAAGTCATTAAATTTAGTGTAGAATATCAAGTGGGGAACGACATTTTGTGACGAGCGTTCATGGTTTACACAATTCTGGACTCCACACAAAGAAATTTTGTAAGAAAAGACTCCATTGCAATGTAATGTATCAAAAAGATAGAGGTATTTGACTAAAGGCTCTGTAGGTAATTCTGTATCAT
>NW_007431421.1:0-463 GCF_000475195.1 Diaphorina citri
AATAGGAAATTAGGAATTTTATTGATTGTCAGTTATAAGATCAAAACATGGACTCGGTCTCTTGTCTGTACATTGTGAAAGAGTAGTTAACCTACTTCGAGTTTCGGAACCTAGACCTGTGAAGCTCAAAAATATCAGGCCTATCGGGGCCTTGTAAGGGGCAAAAATCAGAAAACTAAATCTTTAGGTGTTGAAACTTTCGTGTCAAATTTCTTCAAACTCGGACAAAATTTACGGTCAAACAAACAACACAGACTAATGGTCAAATTCAAAGACTGCGAAAATGTAAAGGGACTTTTAAATCCTATATCACTAGGACAAACAAGCTATATTCTGTTATAGGAAAGTCGATAATGAGACTTGGACAGAGGAAACTTAAAACCACCTTCGTTCATTCACTGAGGGTATCTCTCATGAATACACCCTGTATGAACGTCCCATTATCGACTGAACATTTTCCATC
>NW_007431422.1:0-463 GCF_000475195.1 Diaphorina citri
CGTCTTCACTTGACTAGTCAATTGTGTTGCTACTTGACAGATTGGCTCTCCTAGAGAAGTATATAAAAGAAATGGGTTTCTGTTCTATGGGTTAGAGTCGGGGGACTTCGATGAGGGCTGGGGGACTTTAAACAGGGAGGATACCAGCTTGAAATCTCCCTTTAGTCCCTACCTAAAGAAATAGCAAAGGTTAAATGCGAAGGGCATCCACTCGTAAATTTTTCGTAGCCAAAACCAAATGTCAGATACGTTCTCAAGTCTCAACAGTCTGTACCTACCTACAGGGTATCTTTTCCTGTAACCTAATGGCCCGTTTACTCGCTCAAGCCATTTGCACAAACTTTCTTGCGCAAACCCCGGTTCGCACAAGTGAATCGTAACGTGTGAACGCAGGCTTGGAAATTTGTGCAAACCGAATAAACCGACATCGGCATGCGCAAGCCAGTTTGTGCAAATGACTTGA
>NW_007431423.1:0-463 GCF_000475195.1 Diaphorina citri
TTTTTTCACGAGAAATTGATTGGTAATATTTTCAATTACTTGGGGCTTACAGTTAAAAAGTTCTGGGTTCGAAACCGAATAATTGCGTTATGTTTGAAACGAAACATTTTTGTACATAACTGAATAAATACTTTATTTTATGTATTTTTTCTCGAGATTGGTGATATTTTCAAACACGTAATACCCAGTTAAAAAGTTTCGGGTTCAAAACCCGAGAAATACCTACCTGATTTTTTTAATTAATTTTTTTGAGGTGGGCTTCACGTCTCTTTAACTTCAGAGATTCTTCGAGACGGGGGCACAAACCTTTTATGTATTTTTTCACGAGAAATTGATTGGTAATATTTTCTTCGAGACGGGGGTTTTACCCTCCAGGCGTTGGCATAAACCAAACCAACTACTCACATTAACCTTACCCAGCCTGAGTGGGACCGGTAAAAGCCAGCAGTACATGGAGTACTAG
>NW_007431424.1:0-463 GCF_000475195.1 Diaphorina citri
AAGGTGTGTCCAAACATAGTCGACCGGCCGTCGCTCGATTGTCGATTGACGAGGAAAATTTATATTGTCGAGGCAGTATGGAAGTGTCAGTCGACATCGATCGATGGCCGGTCGACTGTGAGTGGACACACCTTTATAGCAATTTCGCCCGAATCCCGATTCCGAGTTACAAAGAAAAGCACACTCTTATTTCACCCCCATAGCGCTCCCCCACTGGTACGTTCTACTCTTAAACACGAGTATGGTAAGTGACCCAGAACGTCGCCACTACAGCGGGGGAGGAGAGCAGACAAGCCAGCTGACAAAATGATTAATCCGTGCGAAATCGTTTCACGAAATTCGAAATAATTATCTATTTGACTTCTGATTTCTGATGCTTAGTAACTTAGTATACTGACCCATAGGTATTAGTTATTATAGGCACCAGGCCCGTTGCTTCTTCTTCCTCGCCTTTTCTCGTGTT
>NW_007431425.1:0-463 GCF_000475195.1 Diaphorina citri
TCTGATTCAAATCCTGGACGCTGAGATGTTTGAGTTGATGCAACAAAATGGAGACTACACTCACTTCTATTTTTGTTATCGATGGTTCCTGCTCGACTTCAAACGAGGTCAGTAACCCGAGTTAATACGAAACAGCACGAAGTAACTCGAGATAACTCGAAGTAACCCGAGTTAACGGCCACACAGTCGATAGCCGTCGACTATGTGTGGACAGAGCTTTACGTGAAAATTTGACCATAATAATAATTGTAGTAGCCGCCTAGGGCTGGGTTAATTTAAAGAGTTTCTTTAGTCCTGTTCGCGTTGTTTTTTTTCTGTCTAATAAATAATTAATTAGCCAGCCTAGTTAGCTTGGTTGGGAGCGCGTCTGCCTTGTAAGCACTATTCGGCGTGGTTGATTTTATCATGAACGGATAATATTCGTTCTCGGAACGGCTGGCTTTCTCCTATCCTGTCTTCCTTC
>NW_007431426.1:0-463 GCF_000475195.1 Diaphorina citri
TGGTATAATAAGCACTGTAGTTCTGAGCAGGATGATGAGACGGGTAACAGTTGTTATTAGAGGGGGAGGAATAGGCGTGGTTAGGGGGGGAAGAGCGGGGAGGTTCTGAACTAAGGCAAGAATCCACCACAGCCGGAGACCAGATAGAAGACGGGTTTGAACCTGGATATCAAACAAAATGTGTAGGTTAGTATTATTGACGATAGATGGTTTCCAAACAAGAATGCTGACAAATTTCTTCAATAAGTTAAGTTCACCGCAAAACAGCAATAAAGGTATATGTTTGTAATACATATTACCTATCTGTTAGACCAATCACAAACGGGACAATCGTCAAAGAGGCCTGGGACTGCGCTGTACAAAACGTATAACGTGTGTGCTGATGGGCCTTAGCATTAGGTCATGTTATGATAAGTTCTAATAACCTACCTGTCCCTGATGATGAATACACGGAAGGAATAGG
>NW_007431427.1:0-463 GCF_000475195.1 Diaphorina citri
CAAAACGTGTTTTGGCACTAAAAACTGACCATCGAAATTTTGACCCGATTACATTACTTTCCTTGCTATAGGATAAGGAAAGTAAAAGGCTTTTGATTTGATGTATATCAGTATCACAATCAGGGAGTTGCCACTTTAAAAAGATTTTAAAGTTTAAGCCTCTGAGGCCGACCCTGGCTGCGGCATAAATTTGGCGATACTTAAAAAAAATAGTAGGTATTTTATGATAAATAATGCACTATCCTGAATAGATCAGTTGCGCTTACTTGGGTGATGTTTCAAAGTCATAGAGCAGGAAAAATGAGGACCAACGGAATTTTTCTTTTTCTTCTACGACTTCTAGATACCGAGATAAATCGATTTAAAAAATACAGGTAAATCGACTTTAACCTCCTGACGCCCGATGTCCACACGTGTGGACATATTCAATGTAGTCGTAGAAGCCCGAGAAAAAATTACTGCT
>NW_007431428.1:0-463 GCF_000475195.1 Diaphorina citri
TCCTCAGAGGTGTAGTAGCACGGTGGACTTTGAATCTGGAGGTTGGTGGTTCGAGTCCAAGTCAGGTCATAAAATTTACCGGAATGTATTGAGCCGTTGAGCGGGGAACGACATTTGTGACGAGCATTTATGCTTTACACAATTAAAATTCCTCCTGTTTAGATACATCTGAAATTTGAGATAACTATCTGAAATTTGAGATAACTCGTATATTTATGATTATGAATATTTATGATTATGACTATACCTACTCTATTCGCACATGTTTTGATTGGGCAATGTGTAATATTACTTACAGATGAGTATGGACAAAGTCTAACATCATCTACAATATTCCACACATGGGTAAACTATTAAGAATAATTAGGGCTAGGCCATAAAATAGCCATTACTTTGTAGTTTGTACCTACCTACTCGTACTTATACCTACCTCTTGCTATCTTGCATAGTTATCTTGCAATTA
>NW_007431429.1:0-463 GCF_000475195.1 Diaphorina citri
ATTTTTGACTGAAAAGTCAAGAAACACTTTTGGGTTGATGAAATTAGGCCTGGAAACGAACTTGAAAATAAATTTGATGGTAAAAACGAAGTCTTATCCCGAAATCGAACGAAGAAAGAGAACAGGATAA
The DNA here is from genome assembly GCF_000475195.1 of Diaphorina citri. Classification (NCBI taxonomy): domain Eukaryota; kingdom Metazoa; phylum Arthropoda; class Insecta; order Hemiptera; family Psyllidae; genus Diaphorina; species Diaphorina citri. The sequence continues at coordinate 131 of NW_007431429.1, forward strand.
AAGGAAGCCAAACCTTTCCGAGAACTAACTGTTCTGTTAAGTTCGCCCCGAAAAGTAATTGAACCCACGACCTAATGCTTACAAAGCAGTTACACGATAGCACCTTCCAATATTCCAAGCTAACTGAACTGTTTTTGAAAGTCCATGTCATTTGCAATAATCAACTGCAGCAAAATTCCTTCGTGTGCTGAACGTTGTCTCCAAATTTCATCAAAATTGAACCAATCGCTCGAGAGTCAGAAATCGAACCAATCGCTCGACTTATAGAGAAAAAATAGAGAAAAAACTAACAGACAGGGGCAGGTAGTGATGAGAGTTACAATGTTGCAGATT
>NW_007431430.1:0-463 GCF_000475195.1 Diaphorina citri
ATTGTCCTCAGCATCCATATAGTTCGAGCCAGACCTCACTTAATGATGAACCGTGTTGGTCCAATCCTCCCACACTTGTTTCCAAGTCCAGGGGCTCATTAAAATACTTCGACTACTGCCATGTGCCACGGCTGCTGGATTCGATGCTTGTGATGTGAACTTTTGTAGACTTCTTGATGATAACAATCATGACACTGCTTCCTTTTGAATGAAATAAGTTGATATTGTAGTCTTACCGTTATAAGTAGATAGGTATTTGATAGTTTGACAAAGATTCACAGTTACTATCCACTATTCCGAAAAACAAGGAATTTTTGTCTTTATTAGACAATCAAAAAATAATAGGTATGAAACTATGAATGAATGACATAGGTATCGTTTGGAAAATTAAACAATATTCCTCAAATCACAAAAGAAAATTGTTTTCAACTCTACAATGTTGAATGTCTGTCGAAAAAACCAT
>NW_007431431.1:0-463 GCF_000475195.1 Diaphorina citri
TACATGGAATGAAAATGACCAGATTGAATTCTTATATGTAGGAATAGAAATAACAAAATTGAATACCTATATGTAGGCAATGGAAATAGTCAAATTGAATTCCATGTAGGGACGATTAAAATAATAATAATAATAATAATTGTAATACCTACAATTTGTAGGCACCTAGGGTATATCAAGTAACTTCACTTTACAAGATTCACATGTGCCAGCCAAGAAGACAACATACAAGACGGACAGCTACGAAACCTGGTTCAAATCCCAACCGAGGCATAGAATTATGATCAACCTATTGTTGATATTTAACTCTTCAACCTTATATTCCTCTTTTCTCATGTTTTCCGATTGTTTAAATCTTAACCCTTATATCCCTCCTTTTCCATGTTTTCAGATATTAAACCAGCCAAACCGTTGTGAAGTTGCAAACGTTTCACCAGGCCAGTTTCATGTAGTTTGTGAGGAT
>NW_007431432.1:0-463 GCF_000475195.1 Diaphorina citri
GGGGGGGGTCCGCGAAGTGATCCTGATTTTCGGAAGTGGTCCGCCAGCCAAGGCTTATTGGGAACCCCTGGTCTAAAAGAAGAAGAAAAAAATGAGTGTTCAATCGCCGTTTTTATTTCCAAGCTATAAAACAACTGCTACTTCAGACTCGTGTAGTCTGTGTGCCTGTGTGGGAAGGCTAGAAGAGACACAAATTAATCAAACTTTATTTACATAAATCATATACGTACATGATAAAACTATACTGTAGTAATAGAAAGTAAAAAAAGGACTTATGCTAATTTCAGGAGCTACATATAACATACGGTGCCAAGCAGTGCGGTCTAGAGTTTGAATGGTACAAATTCCAAGTGACTGAAAAAGACATCTACGTTCTCAGCCAATGTGTTGCCGACCTTCCCCGACTTAGAATATTGAAGTAAGTGTACTTGGTTGGCAACTAGGAGTCCTGGTTTCGATCTCC
>NW_007431433.1:0-463 GCF_000475195.1 Diaphorina citri
TGTCCTCTTTAGAGTGCAAATGTTTACATCACCAACCATAATGATATTTTCATTTTTACGACATGCATTTTGAAACCAGAAGTGTAAATCGTTTAGGAACGAATCTAGATTGAGTTTCGGTGGTCTATAAAGTGCAACAATGGTAAATATGTGTTTCCGTTGTGGGTGTGTCATTCGTAAGCAAAGATTTTCAGCCTCGTTCAAGTTGTACTGCAGGTTTTCTACGTCCCAAGAGTCTCTGTAAAAAACAATGACACCTCCTCCACTCCTCAGTTTTCGACATTTATTTACTTGAGTAAAGTTCCTCAGTTGGTATGCAGCAGCTTCTTCTTCACGTACATTAACTTCGGTAAGTATGAGTAAGTCTAGATTTGCCATGACTTCCTGTAGTTTAATACATAAAAGGTCCCAATGAACCCTCAGACTTCTGACGTTAATATGCAGCATGGATAGAATATCGTTA
>NW_007431434.1:0-463 GCF_000475195.1 Diaphorina citri
TGTACCTAAGTGTAAGTATTTTCATAAGTACTCATTTGTGTTGGAAATTTGCTGGGAAGTTTGGCGATTAGTGAAACAGCTTGATGAATATTTTGATTATTTTGGCAAAGGTGAGGTTGTCTATGGACCTAAGTTATTCTCTCATCCTCTGATTAGTAAACAGTAAACGGACCTGCCTTGTAACTAAACTGTAGAGTACTGAAAGTTTTCGAAAATGGATCTGTATAAATGTACAAACAGTGTGAGTTACCCTCATTTGAAGGAAAAATGTTTTCCAAAGGATTGATGACTCCTAGCCTAGACTCCTAGACAGTACTGAACATACTGGGGATAAGTTTATAGTGTTTATATCTACTATTTTGTCAGTATCGGTCTCTGACCCAAAATCAATACCATAATACCGGTCACATAGAAATGTAAACAGAGAGAAGATAGCTCAGTCGTGTGTCCCCCGGCTCAGAGG
>NW_007431435.1:0-463 GCF_000475195.1 Diaphorina citri
CTCAAAACCTTCTTAATTCTTAACCTTCTGATATCAACCTATTCAACCTCTACAACTGGACTTCTCATTCCATCGCACTCACAGAATATAATTATGCATTAAGAAGTGGAAGAATAGCCATCTCCTCAGGGGTTGAATTTAGCCTACGAGATGTTTTTATTGTAAAGCAATGTTACAAAGATAAAGGACGTATACCTATTCAAACTCAAATTCAAATTTATATTATCTTCTCTTAACCTTTTTTTCTATTCCAGATACTTAGACTTGCAACATATTGAAGACCCAGTTCAACTAACCAAGCTACCATTCTCCTCCATACTGACCCGATACCTCGAACCCCTACCCTCCAGTTTACAAGACCAGCAACTCTTACTTCTGCTACTCAAGGTCGTTCGAACCCTGCCTGGTAAGTTTTTTTTTTTTTTTTTTTAAGACATTTGATAGAGGGATTGTAGCCAAAACC
>NW_007431436.1:0-463 GCF_000475195.1 Diaphorina citri
TTTGCGGTCAAAACTCGGAAAAAGTTACTTCATAGGCTCGAAAATTCAATCTATGTGTGCCGTTAATGAAAAAGTTCAAAGAGTAATGATGTCAGATTTTAAGAAATGCGCAGAAACGCATGTGCACAAACACAGTAATGACAGTGTTGCCAGCAATATTTCTGCTCTCTAACTTCTCATTTTTCCTGCTCTCTAACTTAGAACCCACACCCAAGTAAACGCAACTGTTCTAGTCTCTTCTTCTTATTTGAGTACATACCTTAGATATTTATGTAAACTGGATAAACAATGTTTCCTGTATGTGAGGAAGCATGAATATAATTGGTGTATTGAGACCTGCACATTGCTTCCATCTTCCTTTCATTGAAATGTTAACGGTGCATACTAATAACAAATCTCCCTGTCTCGGAGGAAGTATAAAAATCATTGGTGTATTGAGATCTGCACATTGCTTCCATCTTCG
>NW_007431437.1:0-463 GCF_000475195.1 Diaphorina citri
TCACCAACCTAGAGAGGCACACCTGCAAGCTACTCACCAAACTAAAGGTCCAAACCACCCTCACCGAAACACGTCTAACCTCCCGAGTGGGGACGAATCAACCATCTATTTGAACTTACCAAGGAAGTTTCAACATGTGGAGAACGTCGCGGTCCAAGAACGACTGGACAAGAGTTTGGACACGTCTGATCTACTGGAAGGGCTGGCTAAAGTGGGGAAAGAAGGAAAAGATAGGTCCGACCCGAATAAACTTCGAAATGGAATAAATCATCATACTGGAAAAGTACATGAAAAAGAAGGGAAACGTGTCAGAGATCAACACCATCATACTGGAAAAGTACATGAAAAAGAGAAACGTGTCAGAGATCAACATATTCATGGCCACATCCAAAAAGAACCCGGAAAAGGCCAAGAAAAACTAAACCATGACCGCAATAAGCCTAAGGGCCAAGATAGACTAAGT
>NW_007431438.1:0-463 GCF_000475195.1 Diaphorina citri
GCTGCCAGAATTTATGACTTTGCGACCCTTCTTAATAGAAAGGTGATTGAAAATCGGGTTTGTCTCTAATGAAATCACTATCCCTTTATTTCCTTACGAAAGTGTTGTGCTGAATAAAAGATTGAAAATGTAGAATAATTTCTTTTTTTAGGAACTTAGGAAGGACAAAGAACAATGGTAAATTAGTAATTTAGGTCAGGCCAGTTAGCCTAGTTCTGGTTTGATTCCCGCCCGGGGCAGATTTTAACCTCAACACCTCTACAGATAAGGTTCGTTCTCGGAACAGCTGGCTTTCTCCTATCCTGTCTTCCTTCTATTTCCGCTTTCGGGACGATAAGAAATTAGTTTAATGTTTTAAAACCTTTTGAGAGAGAAAGAGGGAGAGAAAGAGAGAGCCATCTTATGTTAGAAAAAAATTGAAATCAGAGACCATTTTTCCGTCAAACACCGAAAAGAAAAACTA
>NW_007431439.1:0-463 GCF_000475195.1 Diaphorina citri
CCATAAAGCAGTCCGGTTCGAGCATACACGGTAACCGATTTGAAGATGCAAGGAGTATAGAAATAACTGAGGCCTGTGTCTACAGGGTGAGATGCGAAAGAATTTGCAAAAGGACTGGCAATTGTCACAAAGCAAAAAAGAAAGAGGGAGAAAAGCACAATATTCTAGAAGCCTAGAATCTACATTATTAAAAAAATCTATTTACATAGGTGCATGGCAATGTTATCTCCTGCAACCATTAGATTTCCCCAAAGCTCCTTTGGAGTTTGGACGGTACATTGGGCAATGTACCGTCATTGTCTAATAAATTGCCTGTGAAAAAGAACGTTTGTAAATTTATGGGAAAGATTCTTGACAATGAATAAGAAATACAATGTGAAAATACGGTCCAATTCAAAGGTAATTGAAATTTTAGAAATCAGCACTTTATTCGAGGATGTTCAGTGTGCACCTGTACCGTTTC
>NW_007431440.1:0-463 GCF_000475195.1 Diaphorina citri
CCTTGTGTAGTCGTCACCTTGACCTTCATCACGTACCAGGTGTATGGCTGAAGGTCAGGAATTACCACGGAGTTACTGGTGCTGGAATCATCAACACAAAAAAATGGACGATTAGGAACGAACTTGAGTAGGTATTTCCTATTTTGGTACTTTTTTTAGTTCAGAAAGATGAGTGTTTCACCGCCGTTTTTATTTCGTAGCAAATGCAACAACTGCTACATGCGTCTAGCATGTGGTCTGTGTCGTAGCATATCCATCCCGTAGTATGCCTCTCATCAGATGGGCGAAAAGAGACACAATACTTCCCATTTAGGTGCTGGGTCAACACGAGAACACCAGAAAGTAACCCGTTGAAATATTTGCAATCGAAAAACGAGTACAAATTTGGGAATCGAACCCGCGACCTAGCTCTTACAAGGCAGGTGCGCTACCTCCTAATCTAACTAGGCTGACTGCGTTGGAA
>NW_007431441.1:0-463 GCF_000475195.1 Diaphorina citri
CCTGAGGTAGGTGCTTTTGGTTAAATATTTTGTTTGTATTTAAATAAGAAAACTTACACACACATATTTTGTATGTTTTTGAATAAAATTATTGTACCTGTTCATACCTAATATACCCACAGACTTGATTGTGTTTCCTCGAATTTGTGAGCTTTGTATATTTTTTTTACTTTTTGACATTCGACGTATGTAAACGCATAATTTTACTGAAACTGGAGTCAAAAATCGACACCCTAAAGGTGATCAAAACATGAGTCCAATGTCGATTGCCATTGATTCTGAAAAATGACAAGCACAGCTACTTTTCTCAGGTTTGGAAAAATATCGAATTCAGTTACATTCGTTTCGATCTCAGAACTTTGTGCAGTGCAAGTACATAGTCGTATGTATTTGAATATTACTTTTTATACATTTTGTTTTATTACTCTGACTAATTAATTCAGATATAATTACTTCACTGAAA
>NW_007431442.1:0-463 GCF_000475195.1 Diaphorina citri
AAATTTAAATAAATAAAAATGTGTAGCAGTGATATCACGCCATTTTTTTTTTTTCTTTTTTTTTTCTCTCTTCTTCTTTAAACTATTGACAGAGTTACTAACTACTAATCTGTAACTATTAAGGCCTTATCGTCCCGAAAGTGACGAGAAAAGGAAAACAGGATGGGAGAAAGCCATCCACGGGATTGCATTCCAGGGCCCCGGGTTCGATTCCCAGATTTTGCGTAGAGAGCCTACGGAAACCGCTAGCTGTATTCATTCATAGGTTGCGTCTTCTATCGGAAAAGGTAGCCCTATATTTCTTCAATGTATAGCAATTAATTAATTAATCAATCTAATTATAGTGATTCGAGAAAGTTCTCCTAAGTTATGCAGCAGACATAGAAGTAATAGCAACGCCCATACCTAGTGAATTAAAGATTACAATGTGGCACTCATCTAGGTACATACCTACATAGCTATT
>NW_007431443.1:0-463 GCF_000475195.1 Diaphorina citri
GATATTATCCTAATTTTTTACTTTTTCTCTTCAGTGTGTGTCTTGGAAAATAGTTTTCCTATACAACGACCTTGTTTCAATTCCGAGTGTGCTGAAAATCAGCAAAACCATATACTGAGTCACTGTTATCTGTTTACTCTTAAAACGTAAAGTAGGTACCTATTATTTAATTATCTTTATCAAACTTGTCAGCCTTGAAACCCAAGGAGTCTGCCTGTTTCCTATCTGAAGTGCCTAATTCTGTGGTTCTGTAGTACCTACACTGTGTTTATTCCTATTAACTAGTGAGTAGTACCTACAGTGTACTGTGCCTCGTAATTATCCACAGAAAAACACTCGTGCTATTTGGCCTTCTCAATATGTAGATAAGTGCCTACATTTTTTTCTGCCTCTGATTATTCTGGAACCTAGAAGATGTTGATTGATTTTTGTTCTAGTATCCATCCATCAGTGATCCAGTGAA
>NW_007431444.1:0-463 GCF_000475195.1 Diaphorina citri
AGTAGAGCTAAATCCCCGGTGTGGTTTGGGTCTTTCGTATAAAAGTTGAAGTTATAGGTACCTATGATGTGATTTTTGTAATTTTGCAACAGAGTAAAAATAAGAGTTATTTGTTCATACCCATAAATTCATATGCATGTGCTTTAGGTTGTAGTTCTGTAGTAGGTAGGCTTGATTTGATCCCCCCCCCTGATTTTTTCTCTCTTTTTAAAGTCCTAGCAAGCCTAACCTGATACATAAACACAACCTCATGGGCTAAAATTTGTATTGTTAGACTATGCTAGGATATAAGAGGAAACAGTACATTCCTTATTATAGGATAGTAAGGAAAGTAAAAATTGATCCCATCATAGTCCACCCTGTATTAGTAGGAAAAAAAAAATTATCTGAGGTACTATGAAACTAGAAGAATCATACATAGAATATGTAGCTTGTAGCTATGACAAATGGGTCCACAACCCTT
>NW_007431445.1:0-463 GCF_000475195.1 Diaphorina citri
ATGGAGGTCAAGCCTGGACTGACGAAATGACTATTAAGAATAGGTCAATCCTCCAACAATGTCAACCCGACTTGGTAAAACCCAACCCCAGCATAGGAGGGATCTAGAGTTGAACGGTCTGCCTAGGTTGTGTAGTGGTAAAGGCGTCCGTCTGAAGCACAGGAGCACGGGAGTTCAATCCTAGCCCAGACATGAATTTTATCGGAGTGCACCAGAAAAACACCGACAACAGCTCAGAGTAGGTAGATCTCATCATTTCCAACAAGGTTCTCTGGGTCATTTTCCCAACTTCGGCTTCGTTTCCGAGTTTATAATTTTGAAGCCAAAAAAGATTAGGCACTATTCAGTATAGAAAGCGCCTCAGGCATGAAAAGCCGAGTGTGCCCTATTTTAAGCCGAGAACAAAGGACAAGAGCCATTGGAACTCGACTTGTTCTCGTGGGTATCCAATATCCATTTGAAA
>NW_007431446.1:0-463 GCF_000475195.1 Diaphorina citri
TACAGAGAGAAAGAGAGAGAGAGAGAGAGAGAGAGAGAGAGAGAGAGAGAGGGGGGAAAAGAGGGTGTCCCCTTTTCTCTTATCGCCCCAAGACTATCAGTTTTTTTTTTTTAAGAAAATATTAAGTGTTTTCATAAAATTTTCATACTCAGTTCTCAACCATCCTCTCTCTCTCTCTCACCTCTCACTGTCCTCCTTTCTCTCTCTCTCCCCTCTCTCTTTCTTCTCTTTCACATTTTTGCACTCTCCACCTCTCTCAGACCTGGTGGTGGTGGTGGTGGTGGAAAACAGAACTAGAAAATAACACAACTATTACAGGAAAACCTAAGGAAAATAGAAAATAACAAATAAGTGGGATGAATAAACAACAATGGGGGATTTAAGGGGGGAGGAAGTGGGAAAGTATGGCCCACAAAACTGTCAGGTGTAAGAAAATTGGGAGGCTCTCTAAGTACGTTTGCAA
>NW_007431447.1:0-463 GCF_000475195.1 Diaphorina citri
AGACTAGCGCTAGAAATTCTCGCTTATCCAAGTTCAACTGAACATTATCAGTTAACGTCAGTATACATGTGTCCTTGAACCGACCTATATGGTATGAACGCCCTTTGCTTTTGTGCTGTGAAAGTTGAAAACTAGACAGCGAGACATTTATAGAAAAGCTATGGGAGAGAGGGAAGAGGAGAGGGAGGGAGGAGAGAGTGAGGGAAGAGGAGGGAGAGAGTCTTTTGTTAAGGGAACAATGACCGGAAAAAACACGCTCCAGGAATGGAATAGCTTAATTATCTGATGTTGATGTATCTTATAGGTACCTACATATGGAAAAAAATTACTGAGAATTTTCAACCTAAAGGTGAGTCTATAGCACACCACTATGAGTGAACTACACTCATCATCATCTGTTTCAATCCTAAGATTGGTTTATAGCTCTCCATTCTACTCTATCAGATGTCTTCCTCTTCATGTC
>NW_007431448.1:0-463 GCF_000475195.1 Diaphorina citri
AAATTTATCAAGGTGTAATAAGTGGGGACCGACACTTGTGATGACAAGGTAAATATTTCCTGAAAATACGAAACTTACCTCAAATATTTTAATTATTCTGGTATTCCTGGTTCGTGACAATATAGAGAAAGAGTTGGGTATATATGAAGTACCGAAGAATTTTCTCTATCATAACAAATTTGTTGACTGTGGGAGCAGGAGGCACCTGTACTTCATAATTATTATTAATTTACATTGTGAAAAATGTGTATTTTGCTCCACAATCCCGCAAAAATTCCCCTTATTATGTTGTTTTTCCCCACGGGATTTTCCATCCATTATAATATGAAACATGAAATTTATGCATATTTCAAACAACGCAACGGGTTATGCATATTTCAAACATTAATTATACCTTATCCATTTGAATATGGCAGCAAGGAGTCATCTAAAAAGTAGGCTACGTTGCCAAACGTGTCAAAGG
>NW_007431449.1:0-463 GCF_000475195.1 Diaphorina citri
ATTTGGCGAAATGTGAATGTGAAATGCAAAGAATTTTCGTAATCCCGGAATCATGAAAAAAATGAGAAGCAAAGTAAGAACTCGTATCTACCTAGTGTGTTCCCACGATAACCTTGTTTTTGCGATAAATCGAATGTTACCAAATTTCCGGACACCCCGTATAATAAATTACATACCTAGTCATTTATTTTTATTCATACGTGCTGTTGAACTTTAAGCTCTGAATACATACGGATGGTGTTAATGTTCAACAGTGTGCGGCTTCAACATTATATCGGCGCTTAGAAAACAATAGTGCCTATTGGGATTCCCCGCCCAATACCCTAAACTTTGAGACTATATTGTCCTCAAGAGGCTGAGTGCATCCCGAATCCCAGCACAGAGCCGAAAAAACTTTGAATCCGGTCCAAAAATATCCGAAAATATTTTTTTTTTTTTTTTTTTTTTTTCGAAATGCCTAACA
>NW_007431450.1:0-463 GCF_000475195.1 Diaphorina citri
GTGTACGGTAATAGAGCTGCTGTGTTGGAAAAAAATACTAAAAGTCACACATTACTTCCAGGTAGGCTCAGAGACTATACCTGACCACTCTTCAAACATTCTCAAGGGTCTTCTTCCAACAATGAAAAGGGACATGGACAAACTATACCTTGCAAGATGGAGCACCAATTGGCTGATGCCACTGGCTCCTCTCACCTATAAGTAAGTAAGTAACATATGACTAAAACAGGAGATTATAGACCCAAACCCTAAGTTTAATATCTCACCTGAACTAGCCACTCTCATGAGTTCCACCGTATTCAATGCTTGAGGTTTGGTTTTAGACTTGGTAGAGGATTGTACATCTACCACCGTGACATGCTTCTCTTTCTCCACAGCTTTGAAAAACACATTACACGTACTCTTATCAAATATATGTCCCCGAGACCAAGTCACTGATACAGCTACCCCATTCAGATTGAGT
>NW_007431451.1:0-463 GCF_000475195.1 Diaphorina citri
GGGCGATAGTCTTACCTCTTCCTTTGTGTTAGAATCAAGATGGCGGTTGTTTACATTCGCCAAAATCACACACGTGTTTCGAGCCTGAAATAACAACACAACTTGAGTTAAACATTACTTAACACATTAACGCCTAGCGTTACCACTTAACCCATTAGCGCCAAGCGTTGCCACTTAACCCATTAATACCTAGCGATTGTGTAATTGATTCGCTGAACTCGGGAAATTGTTTTATATCTATAACACTGTAATTAAATTCACAAGAAGAGGGGTAATAAACACTTGGATTGGATGGGCAAAAAGCATCATCAGACAACATGAATACTCCCGTGCAATGAACGCCACTTCTTCATATGATGTGAGATGTATAGCACGTTTTGCATGCTACCTAACCCTCACCTGCTGTCCGGTCAGGTCCGCAGATAGAACGACACATATGAACCGCATCGCGTAGTACATACTC
>NW_007431452.1:0-463 GCF_000475195.1 Diaphorina citri
AGGATGATCTTGAAATAATGCCCAGGAGCACGGAGCTAGTAGTTAGGAGGAGGTAACATCAAGGCGCAAGTACACTCAAAATAGAGTGGAGCTGAGAGTATAGCGCATAGAGCTTTTTGCTCTCAGTTCTATGCGGTTTGAAGTCGTCGCTTAGCTCTACCTGATGCTCGATGCACTATGCTCTTCGCTAAACACTGTTTTGAGGCTTACACCCATATTTATGAACAAAATGCTGGCACTTAAGTTCGTGCTAAGCATAGTCTCAAGGCATTTGATTGGTCAATTTTGACTTGAGACTGATCTAAGAACGATCATTCTTGTTCATAAATACGAGTGTCAGTTAAGATGTACCTTGCTGCACTGAAGCATGCTTCAAAACCATATCAATGGACGCGACACGACGGTCAACATGAGGCAAAGTTTTGCATTGGGTAGATATTATATGGTCTTGGAGCATACCGAT
>NW_007431453.1:0-463 GCF_000475195.1 Diaphorina citri
AATTAAGAGAAAAGTGGGAAAAAGAAATTGCAAGGATGAGAAAAGGAGAGAGAAATAGAAAATTGGGAAAAAGAGAGAGATAAGGTTGGAAATACGTATAGGTAATTTAGAAAGAGAGAGAGAGAGAAATAGATAGGTAGGTGGATAAGTAGACGGTAAATGGATAGTTAGAGAGAGAGAGAGAGAGAAAGAGAAAGGAAGAGAGAGAAAGAGAGAAATGAAGATAGAGAAATAGAAAGGTAGGTAGATAAGTAGATTTTATGGATAGTGAGAGAGAGAGGGGGGGGACTTAAGGGAAAAGTGGGAAAGAAATTACAAGGACGAGAAAAGAAGAGAGAAAAAGAAAATTGGGAAAGAAAGAGAGAGAGAGAGGGAAGGGAAGGGAGAAAGAAATTGAGAAATTGCAAAAATGAGAGAAGGACTTGAAAAGTGGGAGAATGATGGAGAGGGGCGGGGGTGAAAA
>NW_007431454.1:0-463 GCF_000475195.1 Diaphorina citri
CTTTTTAGCTTCAGAAGGAGGTGTGCAAAAGTATGACGTCAGAAATATCAGAATTCGCTTGGCGTCCAGGTTGGAATTTTCCTTACTCGAAAATTTGCAAATCAATTACTCACTTGTCACGCGGCAATACCAAGTAACATTTATAACCAGTTCCGCCAGGTCTTACTTACTAATGCAATGTTATGTACCAGGTCTGAAGTTATGTGCAAACTAGTATGGCGACAATTTGGTAAGGTGACAGTCAAGTGTGTTGGTTAAGCAACATTGGGATGTCTTGTTCAAGACGCATTGTCCTCAATAATGAAGAACTGGTCTCGGTACAACTAGCAAGGATATGGTGTTACTAGCTGTGTAATCCTTGTTTATTATAGGCACTTAGCATTCAGCGAAGTTCTTGAAATCTGCTGGATCATTGACTTTTAGAGATTTTTGTGACAGGGTAAACAATCTGATCTTGAAGTGT
>NW_007431455.1:0-463 GCF_000475195.1 Diaphorina citri
GGCGTTTCGTCAGGTAGGAACAGCGGTTTGGGGGGGGGAGGGAGAGGTTCCTGAAATGTCCCCGCTGCTCTTCTCCGTTCCTAAAAATTCCCTCCCACCATAAAAATTCCCTCCCACCACATAAAGATTCCCTCCCACCACATAAAGATTCCCTCCCACCTGTACGCTCTTCCCCTCTTCTTACCTACCCATCATCTTTCCCCTCCATTCTAACACCTATCCTTCCCCTCCTCTCGCCGACTCATTTCCCCTCTCTTCCTACCCGTTCCTCTCCTATTCCGCCTGGGGTAGGAGTTCGAGGGGTTGGGGTCTTTGAATCAACCAGCTTCCTCCCCGTTTTTACTTATTCCTCTTTCTCTCCTACTCATTCTTCCCCTCCCTCTCTTCTTACCCATCCTATTCCCCTGTCTTCCCTTCCCACCCACTCATTCTCCCCCTCTCATTCTTCCTACCCTTCCTACCC
>NW_007431456.1:0-463 GCF_000475195.1 Diaphorina citri
AAAACATGTCATATTTTAAGCTGGGAGACACTGAGCAAAAAAGTTGCTCGGAAAATAATCAAGCATGGCTGTGTTCAACAACATAAAGTTTGCCGTAAAATAATCGCATTTCCAAATCAAAAATTACTTGAAAATGAACAATGTACTTGAATTTATGGTAAAAGAGGACAACTTACCGGAAGTATAAATTACTCTTCACAACAAAAAGAAATACAAAAGCACTCCGAAAACATCCTTATCAGTAAATTAATGGAATACACTTCGACAGTTCAAAAACACTTTTACATTCATGAGATCGTCCATGATTTTGTAACGTGTGGCTAGCTTCTCACTTATGCCCCTTATCTTATCAGCGATTAGGGGAAAGCTGCCCAAAATATACCCGGGTACCAATTTTTCACGTTTTACAAAATCAGCCCAACCTACGCTACGTCACGTTAAGAGCGAGATCGTGATACGCCTC
>NW_007431457.1:0-463 GCF_000475195.1 Diaphorina citri
CAATTAAGTATCAAACAATGGCTGACAAAATTAACGCTTCTATTTTTTAGTTTTTCTCAAACTGCTGTTCAGTGTTGCATTTTTTTTCGGTGAAATTGATAAAGATTTAACTGAAAAGAATGCAACACTGAACAGTTGTTGTTGTTGTTTTCAAATGCTCGTTGACTATGAGGTCATTTTCCCTACACTGAACAGTAGTTTGAGAAAAAACCAAAAATAGAAGCGTTCCCCTAATTTTGTCAGTAAGTGTATTATACATTCTCGTTCCGGGAACGGCTGGCTTTCTTCTATCCTGTCTTCCTTCTCTCTTCGCTTTCGGGACGATAAGGCTTTAGCAGTTACAGTTCTCTCTATCAAACCTCTTGATTTGAGGGGACGATAAGACCTTAGCAGTTATAGTTGTTCCCTCTATCAAACCTCTCGATTTTTAGGACGATAATAGAATATACCTTGTTCATCCTGC
>NW_007431458.1:0-463 GCF_000475195.1 Diaphorina citri
ACTTTCCTATTTTATTTATTTTTAATATTTTTTATTGGAAAATGTCACAGCAAGATCTGACAATGGGGAATGCGTTTTAATAAGAAAAATGATAGCACATTTGAAAAATAGAGGCGGAACTCCCTTCCTACCCCCTCCTATGAAGTTCATATTGAGAAGATCCCTATTTCCGGGGTAAAAAAGAAAAGATTTGCCAGTCCCCAGTCTGGTATTTCCATTTTGGTCTCGAAAATTAGAATGTGTCAATCTGACATTTGGGTCACAACCCAAGACCCAAGTCACCACAAATGGGAAAAATCTGGTGTGAACATCACACGACTTTCCATTAAGTACCTTTGCGGAATACGGATTTTTCCGAGTAACACAGTTCACTTTGCCAGCCTAATAGTTAGCTTGGTTGGTGGCGCGTCTGCCTTGTAAGCGCTAGGCCGCGGGTTCGATTCCCGCCCGGGGCGGATTTTAT
>NW_007431459.1:0-463 GCF_000475195.1 Diaphorina citri
AAAAAAAAAAAAAAAAAAAAAAATGTAGGAGTCAGATAAATAGTAGAAGTACGGGAGAAAGCTAAAGTCCGTCTAAAACTCTCAAGCAAATAATTGTCCGACTAAAAATAACAAGGTTTTACCTTGAAACATGTGGAAAGAAGGAGGGAGTAAAAATGAAAAGGGGGCAAAGAGGCAGGGAGAGAAAGCGCAAAGAGGAGAAAGAGGGAGACAGAGAAAGCGCAAAGAGGAGAAGAAGGGAGACAGAGAAAGCACAAAGAGGAGAAAGAGGGAGACAGAGAAAGCGCAAAGAGGAGAACGAGGGAGACAGAGAAATCGCAAAGAGGAGAAAGAGGGGGACAGAGAAAGCGCAAAGAGGAGAAGAAGGGAAAGTACACAAAATTTGGAAATTATTAGCAAAATATTTACTGAATAAACACGAGAGCATTTTCTGAGAGAAGAAACATTTCTCATCCTAGAGGCC
>NW_007431460.1:0-463 GCF_000475195.1 Diaphorina citri
GCCAAATTTCATGAAAACTAGCCAGTTATCTCAAGAAATGACATGAAATTGGCAACATTGTTCGTCTTAAGTTAAACTCAAGTTTAACTTTGGCTTTCATACATACGACGGTAAGTTACAATTTTAATAATTTTGTTAAATGAACTTTGACGACTTTGAAGATTTACATCTAAATATTGAATCAAAATTATGTGATACATTGGAATCTGGAAAAATTAAGACCTAAACAATGAACAAATTTTGAATTGCATAAATTCATGGTTATATCAAACCATTATTGCAATGACAGTCATCGACAAATACAAGAATTACCATATGACACAAGAGACAAGCAATAGATAATGCCTAACATAAAAAATTACTATGGAGAAACAACAATCAAACAACAAATCCCACCAATATTAAATTGCATACCGAACGCACTAATAGAATTAAAAAACAAAATTGAAGTAGAGAAGAAATT
>NW_007431461.1:0-463 GCF_000475195.1 Diaphorina citri
AAGAATTTAGACAATCTATCACCCATAGCTATCCTCTCCGTCATGAAAACTTTAAAAAAACTTTCACCTACAACAAATATGGCGAGCGAAAACTGAGTTTTAAAATTCCTATGTTACTGAACAAATTTTGCCAAGACTTCATCTCGGAAGATAGCAAAAACTTATTGAAGAAGAAACTTAAATTTGGCACACTCTAATAAATATAAATAAAAAAAAAGAAACTTAAATCAAGTATTTTAAAACAATAAAATAAGTACCTACTTATTACTATTACTCTTTCATTCATGTATTGTAGATTAGTAAACAGATAGAAAACCTATTTACTTAAGTACATATGTAGTTTATTTTACTTATATTTACCTATCAGTAAAAGTCCCGTTTTTGTTTTTGTTTGACCTATTCACCTAAAAACAATGCATGTTTTGAGATTTAGGAATGATAGGCTTTAGTATAGACTTATAAT
>NW_007431462.1:0-463 GCF_000475195.1 Diaphorina citri
CGGAGAACAAAAACGATATGCATGTTTTATGAAAATGTTCAATTTATGAATGTTGTTTATTTCTTTATGGCTTTTCTCCTGTGATTTATAATCAACAATCTCCAACAGAATTACTTTTCTTTTCCCAGCGTAAATTTCCTTTTTTGTTACTATTCTCCAATAGAACACTAATACAATGTATTGTTTAATTTAAGGAACATAAAACAATCCTCGTCTTGATTTCGAAGGGATTTGGTGCATGTTTTAAATTTTGTTCTAAGTTTTTGCTTTACAATTTTCCTGTAGGTATGACTTAAATAGGTACATATGTATGACTATGGTCTCTGGCCATCACTGTACCTTCAGAAGGGTTACTCAATTACAATTTTTCACACGAAAAAAAGACTTTTTTTAGGAAAGTTTTTGGAGAAGTCAATAAATAAACTCTCACACACTTTAGAACCAAAGCTATGAACTAACAAGC
>NW_007431463.1:0-463 GCF_000475195.1 Diaphorina citri
TTGTTTTTTATAAATATAAAAATTCCTATTTTACCTGCCTAAATAATTTGTTTATTTCAAGCAACTCTAGGGTCTAAATGTGGCCTTATTATCGTAAAACGCAGTGTAAATATCTTGTAACCCCCAAAACAAGAAAAATTGTTAATATATCGATATATCGACGATATATCGATATATTTCCCCCGATATATCGATATCGATATATTTGAGGGGCCGATATATCGATATATCGATTTATCGATATATTTGCAACTCATTTACATCCCTATTGGAGAAATGAGGTCCATGGTCAAAATATAGGAGAAACCACCCCTCAACCCCCTACATTTCCCCTGATCCCGTGCTTTCGTTTTGGTAGTAGGGGGTCAAGAGGAGGTTTCTTTATACCTAGATTTTTGTCAGAGCTCATTCTCTCTTCTGATTTCAGATTGGAAGGTTGTCTGCTCCTGCTCCCTCTCTGAGA
>NW_007431464.1:0-463 GCF_000475195.1 Diaphorina citri
CAAGGAAGCCCTGGGTATTGCTCTCGAGACCAGACGTATGGATGTGTTTGAAGCTGCCATCAAACAGTGTGTAAGTAATAGGAAGAAATTTTAATTATGTTAAGCCTAAATGTTTGTCATTTGTGACATTCCCTGCCTAATACCCTCTCTCCCTCCATCTCCACTCTCTTTCTTTCTTTTTGAATGAGAAAGAAATTTTGCAGGTGATGGCTGAATAGATCAGTTGCGCTTACTTGGGTGATGTTTCAAAGTCATAGAGCAGGAAAAATGAGGACCAACAGAATTTTTCTTCTTCTATGACTTCTAGATACCAAAATAAATCAAATTAAAAAATAGCGGTAAAGTTTGACATCACGGTATACGCTTGTCATAGGCAATGACGTCATAATTCATTACTCCCGCTGCGTTTGTTTGTGCACACTGCACAAGCATTTCTGCGCATTTTGACGTGACATCGGACGTC
>NW_007431465.1:0-463 GCF_000475195.1 Diaphorina citri
ATGTCGCTCCTGGACTAAACTGTTTGTGTCACCTGGTTGTAGTTTGAAGCCTCGGACATTGCCGCCTGTGGCAAGAGTGTGACAAACTTCCAGTGTGTGACTCAATAATACCTTGTGATATGTTTATATGGCAGTTCCTTCTTAGTCCTGTATCTTACTATCTTCAAGCAGGATATTAGGCTGGTGAGGAATTGCAGGCTATTTCGTAAATTGTAAGAAAAATCAATGTATCATCACATTATTGTGTTCAAATTCCAAGTGCACGTTATAAAATGAGTGTAAGGATCAACTGCCAGTTTTCAAGATGTTTAATGAAGATTCATAATTTCAATTCTTAGGTACATAGATAAATAAAAATTTGTATTGTAAATAGGTGTCTGTATTTATGTTTCATATATTAGTAGATTCAAATTTATTATTATTTCTTGTATTATAATATACACTTCTTGATAAACTTTCACTC
>NW_007431466.1:0-463 GCF_000475195.1 Diaphorina citri
CTACCTTTTCATTGTACTACGCCCGTCGACTAGACCAACAAGCTGGGCCCGTCCCTCCGGGAATTTTTTAGCCCGTTTTTCTTGTTCCTGGTAAAAAGACCTTTAATGTGATATATAGGTCGACCAGTTTTGGATAAGTCCTTCTATGCTATGGGGACAGAAAGACAGACAGGCCGACGACACCGAAACGAATACAATAGCCCGTCCACTATACCTTTTTTATTACTATCGTAATAATAAAGGAAGGACGGGCTAAAAAGTTGTTCCCCTACCTACCTATCCTAGTAGTAGGTACTGAACGTAAGGGTGAGTGGATAAGCTAGATATCTATGTACCATTGTACCTATGGCCAATTGTCCACCTAAATTTACATACGTATGGGCCATACAAGTTTAACGATGCTGTAACCGTACGTTTACAAGTCTGCCTTAAATTTCTCCATTGCACCATGGGGACATTTCAA
>NW_007431467.1:0-463 GCF_000475195.1 Diaphorina citri
GCAGATTACACCAGTGAAATAGGTGAAGGTCGCAGATTACACCAGTGAAATAGGTGAAGGTCAAAAAAAAAAAAAAAAACCCATTCACGGGATTTTCAACTGTAGCGCATCTGCCTTGTAAGCGCTAGGCCGCGGGTTCGATTCCCGCCCGGGACGGATTTTATCCTGAATGGATAATGTTCGTCCTCAGACCGGCTGGCTTTCTCCTATCCTGTCTTCCTTCTTTCTATTTTGGGACGATAAGACCATAGCCGTTATATCCTGTCTTCCTTCTCTCTTCGCCTTAGGGACGATGCGACCTTAGCTGTTACAGTTGCCTCTATCAAAAGGCTTTCACTGAATGGTAATGGCAGAATAAAAAAAAGGATATCTTTATCTTTTTGTATCAGGCATACACCGGTGTGATGGTCTCTAGCCATGTTTAATTGGCTCGTCCTGAACCACAGTCAACCATTTCTGCCAG
>NW_007431468.1:0-463 GCF_000475195.1 Diaphorina citri
ATTAATAAAAAAAATAATATTATATAAATAAATGTGTATAGGTAGTAAGTACCTATAGTTACATACATACCCTTAGTAAAGTGTAGGTATGTTATATTCACAAACTGTCCTAAAAGCAAAATCCCACAAACATAATGGACGCGTTGTTGACGCTATAAAAAAAAAAAACTTTGTAGAACTGATTGCAGATCACCAGTAGCAATATTCCTGTTAATATCACTTGAAATACATTTAACTTTTCCAGTACACAAAGAGGTCACAATTTAAAAATAATAATAAAAAAAGAGATCTATTTTAATACTTTTTAATGAAAAACTTGAAAAAACTGAAGAAAAACTAGCTAATAATATTAGAGATAATATTTTTCTTAAAAGAAAACTAATTGAAAAATAGAATAAGATTCTGTTTTATTTTAGTTAATTATTAATTAAAGAAAATCTCTTTTATGTCGCTAATCGCTATT
>NW_007431469.1:0-463 GCF_000475195.1 Diaphorina citri
TATGAAATTCATAACATTCCGGCTTGAGCTCATACGTTCTGCTAGTGATTTGCTCACTTCAGACGATTTTAAGTATCTGTTTTGTGTATTGACTGGAAACCTCCCTGAAGCGTTTTATCTTGACAAGAATTTTATCATAGCAAGAGTTCTATCATGACAAGTTCTAAATTGGATGATGGTGAGAGTAAGCACTGTCATTTTGCATCATAGTGACAGTTTTCTCATCAGCAAAACCCAAGATTGCATAAAACCTTTTTTTTTTTTGTCTTAGATGACCTGGATTTATCCGTCAGTTGAAAAGATGTGCAATATTTTCTTAATTGTCAGTTATTCAAGTGTCCTCTGCAGATTTAAAAGTTCATCTTCTTAAGGCACTTTATGTACCTACCTAGTAAGGAAAATAAAGACACAACTCCAAATTCCATTGATTATCGCATTGCGATTTTGTTTCTCATCTAATCGT
>NW_007431470.1:0-463 GCF_000475195.1 Diaphorina citri
TCATCCTATTCCTCTAACTAACTCAGTCTTCTCTCTTTCCCTTCTTTCCACCTCTTCCTCTAACTCCCTCTTTCCCCTGGTCCCTTCTTTCCTCCCATTCCTCTAACTAACTCAGTCTTCCCTCTTTCCCTTCTTTCCACCTCTTCCTCTAACTTCCTCTTTCCCCTTGTCCCTTCTTTCATCGTATTCCTCTAACTAACTCAGTCTTCTCTCTTTCCATTCTTTCCACCTATTCCTCTAACTAACTCAGTCTTCTCTCTTTCCCTTCTTTCCACCTCTTCCTCTAACTCCCTCTTTCCCCTTGTCCCTTCTTTCAAAAGTACTTACAAAATTGGCACCATCTGCAAAATTGTACTCCGCGATTTCGCACTCGTTTCCCCAGACACTAATGACACAATAGTTCCTTACCTGTAAAAACAGAACAAGGAAAACTGGATTAGATGGGTGAGATTCTTCAAATTTA
>NW_007431471.1:0-463 GCF_000475195.1 Diaphorina citri
AAGCGCTAGGCCGCGGGTTCGATTCCCGCCCGGGGCGGATTTTATCCTGATGGGATAATGTTCGTTCTCGGAACAGCTTACTCCTTCTCCAACTTCTTACTTTCTTTATATTGCGTTTATTATTAGAGTTTTATTTTTCTCATTTTATTTTATTTTTTTTCCCCTCCCGAAACGGCTTTCGCATTACTTCAGTAGGTGTATAGGTAGACCACCTACCTAACCTATATAAACTGGGTAACTTAACAGAACCTAAGCAGATCAGATCTTGAAAATTTCAACCATCCAAAATATAGGGGTACCTACCTAACTATAACTACATTTAAAAAGAAACTATAATTTTAAATTTTAAGTACTTAGATCTTGAAAATTTCAACCATCCGGAATAGGTACATATTACATACATATTGTTTGTTTTAAAAGAATATTTCAGTTTATCTTCTCTTTTTCACAAGGTTCTCATTTT
>NW_007431472.1:0-463 GCF_000475195.1 Diaphorina citri
ATTTATGTATTTTTTGTTTTTAACTGTAGGTATTTAGGTAGTGAGAGTAAGGAATAATGAACCACCGAGTTTGCACAGACGTAAACGAATTCTCTGTTAAGATTCTTTTCTGGTGGCTATCCATAACTCTTCTTGTATTTTCCGAACAAAATCCATTTAGATTTGGGTATTGTAGTCAAGTCAGGGTAACTACAAAATAAATCTTCATATTTTTACTTTCCTTATCCTATAGGAAGAAAGTAAAATGTAATCGGGTCAAATTTTCGATGGTCAGTTTTTAGTGCCAAAACACGTTTTGAGGTCCCTAGAGCCTAAATCCAAGATATCTCGAGAACAGTAAGAGCTAGAGACTTGAAATTTTGTGTGTAGCTGTCAAACGTGACAAGACAAGGATGCGACACGAAACTTTTGGTTAAGATCGGTGCATTGGTTGGCGGCATTTTACCGCTTTTTGGCGTTTTTC
>NW_007431473.1:0-463 GCF_000475195.1 Diaphorina citri
AAAAAAGGCCTCTTCTTCCTTGGCTTTCCCCATGTTCAGACATGGTTGGTGTTTTTCATCAGCCTCTCAATCAGCCCTAGGTGATTGTTCTGGGCTGACATCTAGTTTTGGCTACCTACAAAATTTTACCAGTGGATATCCTTTGCAATTAACCTTTCCTATTACTTTAGCAAGGAAAATTTTTAGGCGGGTGTTCTCCCTGTTCAAAAAAGTAAAGTAATAAAAAAAATGGTCCAAGATCATTACAATACCTACTTATTTCTCATTTAGTTACTGGTTTAGCACAAACCAGAAAATGACCCATTGAAATATTTGCAATTCAATCATATCGTAAAAAAAAATTTCTTCTGGGAATCAAAATCAAACAGGGTACCTTCTGCATATCAAGCATGTTGCCAAAGGACCAACTGTTACCACTGAAGAAAAACCTAGTATTTACCCAGGTATAAATTCTGATGTCAGC
>NW_007431474.1:0-463 GCF_000475195.1 Diaphorina citri
ATTTTGCCCTCACGTTTTCGCTCTTTTCTCAAGTAAGATCTAAAAATCCCTCTTTCTCCCTCTCCTCCCCAGAGGGAGGGATAATTCCCCCTTTCTCACTATTTTTCGTTTAAAACTTCTCCTCTTTCACAGTCCCTTCACACTTCTTTCTTCCTCCCCCCTTTTATTTGCACTCCTTTCTTTTATGTCTTATGTAAGCGAAGGAGAAGGAAGAACGGGGTGAAAGAAAATTATTGGAAAATTGAAAAATGATTTTCGTCTCTTCTTTTTTTCTCTCTCGCTCGCTTTCTCATTTCTCTCACAAACACTTTCCGTCTATTTTCTTTTGCTCTCGCCCTTTTTATATGAAAATAATATTCTCTCCCATTCCATCCTTCCCTTTTATGTCTACCTCCCTCCTCCTTCCCTTTCTTAAGGATTGGAAGGATATACTTATCACAGGACGATTTCAGTAAGACCTACC
>NW_007431475.1:0-463 GCF_000475195.1 Diaphorina citri
TTATAGGTACATCCGCATTTATTATTTCTTAATTTTTGGCCATTTTCTACTGGCTAAACGGTTAGAAATATCGAAAAAAACTATGGCAAAATAGGACCACATTTTCCATTGCCATCGGAGTAACTGTTAGCTGTATTTTGACAGTTTTCTACCGCTTTTTGGTGGGTTTCAGCTGACTAAACGGTTAGAGGTATTGTAAAAATTATGGTCGAAGAATACCCGAATAAGCATCATTCAATAGGATAACGAAAGTCGTGTGATGTTCACACCAGATTTTTGAATGAAGAAAATAATCCTCAGTATTCTGCGTTCCATTCGGTCCCAAAAGATGAAGTGTTCCACTTGACCCTGTCTTCCCCTAGAATTTATTCAGGTACCTCATGTACAAAGTTACTAAGTAGAAGTATTTACCTCCATCAAAATTTGCAACAGTGCAAAATTTTACTTCTCTAAAATCTCTAGT
>NW_007431476.1:0-463 GCF_000475195.1 Diaphorina citri
AATTTATTTCAATATAGGTACAATGACCTAAAGATTTCTGGTTCGGACGGCTACGTTTATATGTTTAATTTCTAATTATGTACCTACCTATGGGGGAAAATATCTAAATTGCTATTATTTTCTCTAGGTACCTAACGTTTGGCGCTCTAATACATATTATAAAAGTAGGCAGGTAGGCGCCTATCTCTAACTTTATCTTGGTCTTGAAACACGTAATTACGGTTGGACTTCAAACACATCGATGTTTGGGTGCAATTGTCCCACATACTGGACTCCACACACAGGAATTTCATCAGAAAAGACCCCATTTCAATGTAATCAGTCATCTACTAAAATAAATTTTCAATTTTGTAATTTAGGCACTCATTTCTCCTAAAACGTATTCCAAGCCACCCTAGAAAAAAGGCACACAGTAAAGGAACATTTTTGGTACAAAAAATGGACTTGAATTTAACAATATAAC
>NW_007431477.1:0-463 GCF_000475195.1 Diaphorina citri
AGTAGGCTACTACTATTATTGTGGTCAAATTCTCAAATCATATTGAGGATAAAATTCCATACCTTGGCTGGGATTGAACCCACGCCCTCCTGCCCTCCTGTTTACCAGGCGAACGCCTTGACCACTACACCACCGAGGCAGGCAATAGATAAAACCAAAGTTTGCAATTTCCTTGGATTGACAAACGATTGATTGGATTTTGCCTGTCGCTACAACAACAAAAGGGGGTTAATAACAGATATAGTGCAGGTAAATCTTACGTTTGCTGTCGAATTTAATGGCATTACCTAAGCGGCTAAGCAGTTCATAGCCGATTTGTTTGAGAAAAACTCATCTCTTACAAACACCCTAACACTATATTCCGTGTACGGTTTCAGTGATAGAGGTGTCGAGTGGAGAGTACGGGAATTTCAACGAGAAAATGATGCTCAGTATAGACAACGGTAGAATATACAGGTGGAAC
>NW_007431478.1:0-463 GCF_000475195.1 Diaphorina citri
TTCTCTTTCTTCTTCTCCTCCTTTTTCTTTTACTTCTGCTTCTACTACTCTTCTCATCTTCTTTTCCTAATTAGGGGCGTTCTTTTTGTTCTTGTTTTGGTTCTTTTTTTCTACTTTCCTTTCCCCCTCTTATTTTATTTTCTGGCCGACCTTAGACACTTGGGTTCGCAAGTTGTAACACAATAAAAGTCAAAGTAATTAGCCCGAGAGAACTTGATGCTACTTTCTGGCCTTCTTTCTTTCTCATCTGACCTTTCTTTTCTTTTTTCCGCTTTTTCTTCTTCGTCTCCTCTTTCTCCTCCTACCTCGAGAGTTGTTTCTAAAGAAGTGTGACATTTTGTAGATTTGATTATTATTCTTCTCATCTTGGCATTGGAGGAATGGATTCATTTTTACTTTCTATTACTACAGTATAGCGAGCTATACTAGTAATGAAAGTATTGCAATCGGTCCAAATTTTCAA
>NW_007431479.1:0-463 GCF_000475195.1 Diaphorina citri
CTGGGGAAGAGGGGGAGGCGGAGAAGGAGGGATGGAGGAGAGGGAAGGGGAAAAGAAGGGATCCAGAAGAGAGGAGAGGGATAAGGAGGGATCGGATAGGAGAAAAGGAGGGAGGATAGGAGAGGAGGGGAAGGAGTTATAAATTTGCCTTTGCCACCATTACGCCTGCCCCCTCCAACTTCTTGACTTGGGTTGAAGCACGTTTACCTTTTAATTAATGTTCCATTGATATACCTTCGGCCTTTAAGGTTCGTGTTTATGTTGGGAAATCTCACATCAGATTAATCAGAGAAGACGCATTAACAAAACAAATTGGGTGCTAGTGAAATAGACCTAACAACACCGCCTCGGCCGGGGAGATTGAGAGACGGTAGTGTTTAGCAAACCAGGCAAGAGAGGTTGTTGAGAACGCTTGGAGATAAGAGGAAAGAGATAAATGAATGTGCGAGGGTCAGAAGGAAAA
>NW_007431480.1:0-463 GCF_000475195.1 Diaphorina citri
CGCACCGTATCTGAACCTATCCGGATTAGGGGGAGACTATTTGGTGGCCCACAACTTACTGAGAGCGCACGCTAAAGCCTACAGATTGTATGAGAAGAAGTACAAGAGTTTACAGAATGGTAAGTCTTTAAGGGACTGCATAATCGAGGCACTGGAAAAATTAGGCCCGTCTCACATTGGATAGGGAGGGTCTCTATCATTTTCATAGGTTTGATTTTGCAATCGATTATGCGCTACACAAAGTCGTGCCTCTACGCGTGCAGTGTGAGACCAGCCTTAGTTGGACTCACCGCCATAGACGATTTTTTCCACATAAATTTCTTTTGCAATGAAATTTTTTTGGAGGGGGTGGTTATTCCTAATCCTCCTTACCTAATGACCGTGGTCATGGTGCCACTGCCTAAAATATTTGAGAGAGACCTAACTTACTGACCTAACTCTTTGTGTTGTCAGGCAAAGTTTC
>NW_007431481.1:0-463 GCF_000475195.1 Diaphorina citri
CATGTGGCACGTAGACTATTGTCTGTTTCATATAGGTTGAGAATTTTGTGCCAAGGATCACACTGTGGGAACCAATCATATGCTTGTGTTACACGTCATAGCTTGAGAAATTTGAAGTAGGTACATAATATTATGTAAGTAAGATGGAGTAGGGGAATCATCTTTTAACTTAAGACTCTTTCGAATAAATGAGTTCCGAATAAATTTACAATTAGATAAATTATTAGGGTTATTAGATTATTAGAAATTATTAGGGTTATTAGATTATTAGAAATTATTAGGGTTATTAGATTATTAGAAATTTTTAGGGTTATTATTAGGGTTAAAAGTAGGTCTGATACCCAAAGGTCAATGTTGTCCCGAGTAAAGGCCCGGTATCACTTGTCGTTCGAAAAAAATCGTGTCGTGCGTAGTGGAAACTCTCATTTAAATTATGTACATTATCTACAGGACATTCGGAAAA
>NW_007431482.1:0-463 GCF_000475195.1 Diaphorina citri
TTTATTTTATCATAGAAATAAGATAATGCGTCATTTATTGATTGAAAGTCACTAAGGTTAGATTTCCAATCAATACTATTAATTTCGTTTGAAATAGCAAGATAGTTTCCCTTTTTATAATCAAATGAGTAATTTATCGAGTTTTTGATTTCTGCATTGAGATATTTAGGTTTACGATTAGGATACTTAATATCTATTGCCAAAGGAGGATGGTAGTTATCAGGATGAATTAAGAGGGTATCCTTAGCCTTATCAACAAATATATACTTAAAGAAGACATTAGAAAAACATAAATCCAATAAATCACCCTTTTCATTGCAAGTAGAATTAAATTGATTTAAATTGTTAAGAAAACATAGAGCGGAGATGATAAAATCTTCTAAGGTAGAGAGAGAACCAGTAGGTTTCATAACGCCCACGTTATTTTTAACCCATTTGACATCAGGTAAGTTAAGGTCCCCTG
>NW_007431483.1:0-664 GCF_000475195.1 Diaphorina citri
TAACACCCATATTTATGAACAAAATGCTGGCTCTTAAGTTCGTGCTAAGCATAGTCTCAAGGCATTTGATTGGTCAAACTTGAGACTGATCTAAGAACGATCATTCTTGTTCATAAATACGAGTGTAAAAGTCCAAAGCGGCCGAGGTGTAAGGCAACCCTAACCTCGAGGGAAAATGCCGAGGTGTCTGTGGTTTCATTGGATAGAAGTGTGAGGTGCTCAGTTAGTTTGGACTCGTTTCTTGCGACAGTAGGAGCGGGAAGTTCTCTCTTCCCGTCTCCGAGTGAGAACCTGTGGGAATGAAAACAAAGATTAGTGCTGTACGCTCTATGAAGACATACTAAGGGATAGGGATGCTATGGGATAGGGATGCTATCCCTTAGTATGTCTGCAGAGAAGAATCATGGAAGGAGAGCTGAGAGGAAAGAGATCAATAGGAAGAAAGAGGTTTGGAATGCTGAGAGATGTGCTGAATGGAAGAACTTTTGAACAAATGAAGGAGGACGCCCAAGATCGAGAAAAGTGGAGAACGTCGTGTTGAAACCTGTCCTAGGACAGATCTACATCTATATATATAGAGCCTAAATCCAAAGTTTCAGCCATTGGTCCGTGTGTGTGTCCGTGTGTCTGTGTGTCTGTCTGTCTGTCTGTCTGTCCGTCTGCA
>NW_007431483.1:9989-10263 GCF_000475195.1 Diaphorina citri
AACTGAACGGGACGCCGGGACACCCCCTGAAATTCGGGACTGTCCCGGCCAATTCGGGACGTTTGGCAAGCCTACCTTAAAGAGTCTTACCTCATTGAGGTCAGTAATGGACTCCGCTCATGACAGCGTGGAGGGACGAGGTTTCAGTATGAGTTTGCCGGAGTCATCACACGACATGTTGAAATCGGTGAGCACTAGCCGAGCCCGGGATGTGATGATTGACGGAGCGATGACCCGCTTGTGAATACCGAGTAGGAACAGGATGACTGGAGGG
>NW_007431484.1:0-463 GCF_000475195.1 Diaphorina citri
ACGTAAGCAGTAGCATCTTGCGACTTGCTACTTGCGACGTGTTACCTCAGTGCGAAACACGCCTTAGAGGCTGCATCCATCCCTGACCGAGTCCTCCTACACGTTGGTAGTAAAGTATCTCAGCTGGTTTCTTAACGCAATACCATCACTATACTTACCACTACTACCATCAGCTAATACCCAATACACGTGTGTTTACAGTGTTCAACAGTTAGGACATTAGTGTTATAGGTAGATCTACATAGTTTGGTATTAGTTATAGGTACTCACTAGTGGTTGACCCGTCCTTTGTACGGGACCACCACACACACACACCACACCCATCACACACATCCCACCACACACACACCACACACATCCACTACACACATACACACACACGGTGGCGATACGCGCTCCCTGACATGTCCCACAGAGCAGCATAATAGGCATAACTTTGAACCGCCGCCATTTTGAATCAGGA
>NW_007431485.1:0-463 GCF_000475195.1 Diaphorina citri
TTTTTTTCTCTGTTACCTGGATTCTCTGAAGAAGTAGGGGTGGTCTTGGAATTATTGAATCGGGAAAATATTATTTCTAGTTGTATGGGAACATACACGGGAATTTTATACAAGATAGGCCTGGTATGACCCGTGAATCAAATAAACAGGTACTTAGATAAATATGAGTAGGTACATGATATCTAAGTACTTGTAGATACAGTCGAACCTGTCTAATTGGGAATCCAAGGGACCATGAATTATTTTCCCGCTTATCCAGGTTTCCCAATTTTATTACAAAAGTGTTTCCCAATCACAATTAAAATGTAAATGTAAATGCAGTTTCTTTGTGTTATTATGTCACAACTTTGGTGCTCACTGCAGCATTGTAGGATTTTCCCAATAGCTCAATAATCCTAAAATTCAATGTTTACCTACCATGCTGGCACCGGTCGCTATGCGCATTTATATGTCATAGCTACTC
>NW_007431486.1:0-463 GCF_000475195.1 Diaphorina citri
TTTTAAAGAAAGTCGACCTGACGTCGATCGATGTCGATGGAACCGTTCACACTGCCTCGACAACATGGATTGACTGTTGTCGTCAAACAGTCACTCGTCGTCGAACGACTATGTTTGGACACACCTTTATAGCCAGTATAATAAATTTGAAAACTCGCGTCTGTTTTTCAAAACAGGTTTCGAGCCTTCTTCTTTTAAAGGGTTCAATTACAGGTGCGTGCCTAAGAACCTACACTAGTGTTGATGGATTTATTCATTAATCTCTTATCTATTGATAACGATCTATCTAGTCTGGTAGTAGATTGGTACCTCGATATACCTAGAAACAGTAGGTACATATTATCTAGAATATCTAGATTATATCTATTATAGTTAATAATATAGGTACCTATGTAGTAGTTACAGATGATTAGATTTGCTAGGCCTAATAGAAACTGCGTGCTTCAAAACACCTCGAATTCCA
>NW_007431487.1:0-463 GCF_000475195.1 Diaphorina citri
GGCGTGAAATGTGAGCGCGCCGCATGCCGTGAGAAATCCTATACCTTGTCAGGCACTCAAGTTCCTCTAAAAAGTGCTCAAGAAACTCGAAACCTCTTGAAATATAGAGGATTATTTGAGGAGTTTTTTAGTTGAATTTTTAATTAAATTTTAATAAAAAAAAACTTTGTTCTAGCTTGATTTTGTTGTAATTTTACAAAAAAAAAAGGTTGTTTGTGTTGGTTAAATGTTTGTCAATGTGTTCAGCAGCTAGGTAAACTGGACTACCTCTTGAACAAAAGGATTATTTGAAAAGTGTAAATTTAAAGTTGCAGCGCCTGATAAATATTTTTATTATTTAAATACCTCAGTTCTGTCTAAATTTGTTGTAATTTTATAAACAAAGGTTTGTTTGTTTCTTTGTTTGTTTATTAAAGTAAATTTGTGAAGCAATAAAATGACCATGAGGTGAAAATGGCAGTTT
>NW_007431488.1:0-463 GCF_000475195.1 Diaphorina citri
ATAAAGATTGTTCTGACTTCTACAATTCTGATTTGCTGCTGTTGAATAGTTTCAGCTGATTCATTTTTTGTAAAACTATAGGTACTTTAAATTTCAAATGTAGGTATAATATTTTTAGGTAAAATTTATTAATTTTCTTTGATTCATTTTCTAAATCTCTCTAGGTAGGTATAGCATGTTCTGGTATTTGGGGTGATTTCGGTTAATCCCTTAAATGAAATATGTATTCTAATAAAATGAAATTGTAGTTTTGAAGTCTCCACTATTTTCACAAACATCTTCGTTGCTTTGGCATCTCCACCAATTTCATAAATTCATTCCATTATTGATTTAACATCTCCATAATTTTTCTAGTTCTTCATGTTTAGTTGCGCTGAGGAGATTGTTGTTGACCGAGAGTGTACATATTTTAATAACTCCATGGTAATATTTCTCCGCCTGAGTTATTAGTAGGGCAATACCT
>NW_007431489.1:0-463 GCF_000475195.1 Diaphorina citri
TACGATTAGTAACCCTCCCCCCCCCCCCAGAGAATTTTACCCCTGCAGACGCCTTTGCTATGAGATCGAACCCATGCAGTTGACTTTTTTTTTAGATCGAAGCCTTTGCTTTGGGATTGAACCCAAGCAATCGAAGACCTTTTTGTAGGTAGATCGACGCCTTTGCTTTAGGATTGAACCCAAGCAATCGAAGAGCTGTTGAATCGGGAATTCGGGAACTACTGCAGGGGGGACGCTGAGGGTGAAAGCTGATATCCAGATGCTGCAGGAGTGTTGGGCTGGATCGGTGTGTACAGGTGGACTGGGAAATTCTGTTTGGGCTCCATTGACAGGTTTGGGACTGGATCGGTGTGTACAGGTGGACTGGGAAATTCTGTTTGGGCTCCATTGACAGGTTTGGGAAGGGCTGATGAGCATCTCAAGATTGGAGGTTGGAGAACTGAAGTGGATCTTTGGTAGGACG
>NW_007431490.1:0-463 GCF_000475195.1 Diaphorina citri
CTATGGTCTTATCGTCCCGAAATCGAACAGAGAAGGAAGACAGGATAGGAGAAAGCTAGCCGTTCCGAGAACGAACATAATCCCATCAGTATAAAATCCACCCCGGGCGGGAATAGAACCCACGGCCTAGAGCTTACAAGGCAGACGCACTACCAACTAAGCTACTAACTAGGCTGGCATACCTATTTTTTATACCTAACTATTTTCTTTTTCTTTAAGAGCTTTGATTGTTTGATAGAGGGAACTGTAAAAACAGAGAAGGAAGACAGGATAGGAGAAAGCCAGCCGTTCCGAGAACGAACCTTATCTCTTAGGTTGTGGTTATGTACCGGGTTGAGATGAGCTCGGACTAGGTGAGACAGGATATTGCAGGGTTGTCCAACCCGCGGCCCGCGAACTCTAGGACTGAAGATTACATCAATGTTTGGTAGTTCATACATGTGCGAAAGTGCTTTTTCGACTA
>NW_007431491.1:0-463 GCF_000475195.1 Diaphorina citri
TTTAATGCTGCCTTCTCCCTTCTCAATTTATACGGTGGCATTTTTTATTGTGAATAATTTTTATGGCGAATTGTGTTGTTTTTCTGTTCGAAAAAGGAAGGAAGAAAAAGTGCTGATGAGGCAAAGCATGGTGGATTACTGGGCCTGTTGATCTCAAGAAAAAATTTCGTTTGCTAAAGTTTTAACTTCAGTCCTTCAGTGTATAAGGGCCCGTTCCCACTTGTCGTTGGGAAAAGAAAAAAAAATCGTGTGTAGTGGGAGTGCGAACAATTTCTTTTAAATTGCATTGCCTACCTACAAGATACATTCGGAGGGAAAGTAGCCTCTGTGGCCGAGTGGGTATCACACTGGGCTTGCACGCAGGATGTCCGGGTTCGATTCTCGACGGGGCCGAGGTTTTTTTCGGCTCTGTGCTTGGAGTTCGGGGTGCACTCAGCCTCGTGAGGACAATTGAGTGGCTACT
>NW_007431492.1:0-463 GCF_000475195.1 Diaphorina citri
CCATCATATTACCTACCTGTAGCGCAGCGGTTTGGCTATGTTTGTCATAAAAGATCATTTCTAATTTGTTTCATTATAGATACTTGTATGTTTATTATACTGAGATGCAGAGAGGTTTGCCAGTATTTGGAGTGGTATTTTATCTTTGGATTGTGGTAAAATTAATTCCCTAGGATGGAAAACTATATTTGTAACCAACAATGTTTTATGCTTCTTTATACTGCTAAAAGGGGTCACATCTTTATTAATTTTCGCTACTCACCTCATTCACAAGTTCACCAATCTCCATTGATCATACATGACACTGACTTTGGTAATTTCGAGATCCTTCTTCCCTCTCCGTCCGTAATAGAGTTCCGGTCATGAGCTCCAAGATTTCCACCGCCTAGCATCTCTATAAAATCGCTGTAAATCATTTTGCACTTTTCCCTGCAAGAGAAGAAAACCATTATAAAGTAGGAGA
>NW_007431493.1:0-205 GCF_000475195.1 Diaphorina citri
ATTTTTTGTACAGAATTTAGTTTACAATCAAACAAAAGATAATAAAAATAAAAATAGGGATGTAAATTTAAAATCAGGTCTTTCCTAGTCTGACTGAAAAAAGGACCGAGTAAGGGAGATAAAAGACAAAAAGCGAGAGAGAGAGAGAGAGAGAGAGAGAGAGAGAGAGAGAGAGAGAGAGAGAGAGAGAGAGAGAGAGAGAGAG
>NW_007431493.1:234-463 GCF_000475195.1 Diaphorina citri
GAAGAGAGAGAGAGAGAGAGAGAGAGGCAGGCAGAAAAAAGACAAAGAGAGAGAAATATTTTTTACCCACGGGAGAAAAAGAGATTGCATGGGACAAAATAAGTAGGTAAGTAATTAACAAGCTCTATGAAAACAAAGTTCCTGGAAAATTCATACTGAAATTCTCGGAATTTTTTTTACTGAAAGCTTATTACTTCGGTAGGAACTAGCAGCATTTTATGGAAAGCCA
>NW_007431494.1:0-463 GCF_000475195.1 Diaphorina citri
CTGGGGCTCGCCGAGGTCGTACGCTTTGACGTCGACCTGTGTGCGGGGGGCGAGAATGGATTAGTTCAAATTCAAAGATTCAAACACGTTTTCTTTCTATAGATAGCAAATAAATTTCATAGGTTTTTGACTATGGTTCGTGAGATTCATCCGATTTTTTTCCGAATGTCCTATGGGTAATGTAGGACCTAATTCAAATGAGTGTTCTCACTACATAGGACACGATTTTCTGTTTCGAACGACACAAAAGTCCTTACTTCCTTAGGCAATGCACCTAATAATGAGAGTGTTCCCAGAATCCCACTTGGGCACGACACGATTTTTTTTCGAACGAAAAGTGGGAACGGGCCTTTACCTGATATTCGTTGTCTTGTTCTTTCCTCAAATCATCTCGTAATGTTAGAGTGCCCATGTCTGGATCAATTTGGAAATATCGCATCGACTTGCCTTTACCAATGAGCTC
>NW_007431495.1:0-463 GCF_000475195.1 Diaphorina citri
ATTCGGTGACGAGCTGCTCGCCTCCTCACCTTAACCTCAGCCTCAGTAGGTAGGGCTAGTAAAAACGAACACCCTATTGCCCAGATGGTCAACCATCCGGATACCAACCACGTGAAGCGTTTCTTGAACTGATCCATTGAAAACTGGTGCAGTTAACGTGCTATCATCACTTACTACTTTTTGTTCAAAGCTTCAAAAGAGGTTTAAAATATTCAAATGATGCAGGCAGCCTTTCCAAACAACAAACAATGCTCACTCATTTATGCTGATAGCTGAAACTGGAAAGGTAGAAAAAATCCTTATCCCCGCTATAACTTACTTGTTATCTTGTTAACTAACTAGGTTTACGTAGATAATGTATATTGTTTGGAATATTATGTATGTCATGTATGTGTAAAAGATCAATGTGAAGTATTAATTTTCCATGGACCCAAAAGTTATACCTCCCCCGAAATTTAAATTT
>NW_007431496.1:0-463 GCF_000475195.1 Diaphorina citri
CAGTACTGGTCATCTTATGTACAACACCGAGAGTAAGTCATATATTCCTCATCAGGGGTTGCTGTCCGTAGTAAACGGGTAAACGTTTGAAACTAAAACATTTGTCTTGCATAGACATGGACCTGACGCTTGAGCTATCCCATCAACCTCCCGAAAAACGTATCTTGTTTATTTTTCATTAACAATTTAAAATTCATACTTTATTTGTTGAAGTTTTGGGACGATAAGACCATAGCAGTTAAAATTCCCTCTATCAAACCTCTTTTTTTTAGTTATTATTATCTTCCACTTTTTAGAAGAAAAACAAAATAACTTTAACAAATGAAATTAATTAACCCTTTCAGACCCGCCGTCCGGTGACCCCGTAGAATACATGGATCTGACGCTGGAGCTATCCCATCAACCTCCCGAAGAACATATCGAGGAGTCTGTACGCAAGTGGTGGGTGGTACATGAGAACTGC
>NW_007431497.1:0-463 GCF_000475195.1 Diaphorina citri
GATGTCCAATATGAAGAAGAAAAGTTCCGCTCATGAAATGGCCTGGAAGAATGTCACTAGTGGAGAATGGTCTAGTGGAAAGAAGTGGATGGACGATGCACCTCAAGAGGTAAGATGATGGAAGGAAACTATTGGATAGTACTTATGAACTATCGAACTTGGCACAAATATTCGATAAATTATGCAGATCAAAAGTATCCTTGGGCCCTGTTCCCAGAAGGTACGGTTCGACCGTTATTCAGGGCCAAAGTTCCGCTGTTTAGGGCTATACAGGTAAAAAGCTCAAAAGGAACTAGCGCTTCTCACGACTTTACCTTTAGCCACAGGTCGCTCAAATTTTGCAGACAGTTTCCATAATTAATAACGATCAAAAGTGTCCGCGGGCCGGACCTCGAGAAATGTACGGTTCGGCCGCTATTTAACGCCAAATCTTTGAAAGAGCTCAAAAAGAGTTCGCAATGCT
>NW_007431498.1:0-463 GCF_000475195.1 Diaphorina citri
CTTGACCTTCGCAAAAACTGGGGTTTATTTACATTCAATTATTGTCAACTTCTAGATTCCATTTGTTCCCAAGCTGGATAAACCAGTTTGATTACTTTGTTCGTGTTACAACTTCTCCAGTCTACGTTAATGAAAGTACAAGTTCTTTTGTCTGTACGTTGAAATAGTTAATGTTACCCTCACGTTTCAAGCGAGGAACTGTAAACTGGTGTTACCTAATTTTCCGTCTGCAAGGATAATTATCTAATGACCTTTTCCATCCACAAGTTATCTAACGGTCGTTTTCTGTCTTCAAGAGGAATTTATCTAGTGTCCATGGACTTGGATCCAAGTTACATAAAACTCGAGTTACATAAATGCAGTCTTGATATTGCATCCTTAGGGTTGAATAAGCTCTATTGTAAAAACGGGTTACATAGAAAGAAAACCCCATTATGAAAACAAAGGAAAATTCTTTGAGTAT
>NW_007431499.1:0-462 GCF_000475195.1 Diaphorina citri
TTTGAGTAAATTTTGAGTGTATGGCCGCCATACACGCCCTACATGGACGCTACGCCACTGGCAGGTAGGTACCTATATACTTTACTTAGGCATCCACTTAATAGACTAAACACTAAAAAGGTAGAACTTATGGTCGATGTGTTTTCCTATACCTATACATATAAAAAACAAGCTGGGCCCGTCCCTCCGGGAAGTTTTTAGCCCGTAGTTTATTCGATCGTGATTAGAAAAAATCAGTAGGTACCTATGTACCTAACCTAATTTGTTTAATATTCAGTTTATCATCATTCTTGATTTGATTTTTTGATTTTACTTTCATGTAATGATTTAAAATCAAGACTAATAGAGCCCGTTCTCCCTTTATTCCCAATATAATGTTTAAGAGTTTAAGTCACCCATCCATTTATTGGCCTTCCTCGGCGTAGCTTAACATAGGTAACACTAAAACCGGTCTTAAATTAA
>NW_007431500.1:0-462 GCF_000475195.1 Diaphorina citri
TCCTACAATGCTGCAGTGAGCACCAAAGTTGTGACATAATAACACAAAGAAATTGCATTTACATTACATTACATTACAATTAACAATTTCCGTCGAATGACTAATATGCTGAATGAGTTGTTTGTGAATTTCAATAAATTCCTAATGGACACTATTCAATCAATTTGAAAAGTATCTACTTAATTAATGTACCTATAACTCGGAGGTAACTTCTCTAATGTCCTTGTGACGAGGTTTAATGCAAATTAAATCTTAAACAAGCACGGTGTCGAGGAATTCTTGTACATTTCATTCAATCGCCAATTGAGCTTTGAGATATCTGCCATTCTCTGCTCACAAGATCTTATTTTGTTCTTCTTGCTCTTTAGGTATGGGACAGAACTAAACGGTGTGTTTATGTAACGGGCTAGGATGAGCTCGGACGACGTGAGATAGCTGTCCCGGCGGCAATTTTTAAAATTC
>NW_007431501.1:0-462 GCF_000475195.1 Diaphorina citri
TAAGGACGTCGGTTTAATTGGTACTTAAGTGTGTAGGTCAAGCTTATTTTTAAATCCTATAGGTACTTGATACTTGGGAGTTCTAGAGTTCAACAAGTAAGGTCACCTAATGTTTACACTTGAGACCAATACAAGTTTCAGAACTGCCTGAAGTTTATAATTTTCATGGAGGTATCTAATTGAACGAAACCTGTAAGGTCCAAATTTTAACTCGAGGAAATTTCCTTTACGAAAAAAAAAGCCAGTCTAGTTAGCTTGGAGGGTAGCGCGTCTGCCTTGTGAGCGCTAGGTCGCGGGTTCGATTCCCGTCCGGGGCGGATTTTATCCCAAACAAGGTCCGTTCTCGGAACGGCTGGCTTTCTCCTATCCTGTCTTCTTTCTCTATTCGATTTCGGGACGATAAGACCTTGGCAGTTACAGTTCCCTCTATCAAACCTCTTCGGAAAAAAAAATCTCTGGTGG
>NW_007431502.1:0-462 GCF_000475195.1 Diaphorina citri
CGTAATACGGGGTGTTATAAATGGGAGGAAAAAGAAAAATAATGGAAAGGACAGAGTAATCACCAAGGATGCAATTGTTTCAGCGAGAGCAATGAAGTGTATGATGGAGTAAGCACAGCTTCCTTTCTAGAGGATAATGTGGAGGATATGATCCCAGGACCTCGGCCTCTGGGATAAGGATAATAACCAGGATCAACTCGATGGGAATTTTTTCGTCGCGGGAACTGTACCTACTGAGGGCTTATTGTCCGAAATCAAATAGAGAAGGACAGGCTAGGCAAAACCCAAAAATAGACCCGACAGTGATTTCCAACAGTGATTTCCAACTAGCGGCCCATGGGCCACATGTGGTCCACCAGGCCATTTTTGTGGCCCGGGAAACTTTTTGGATGGGCCTCATAGGGCTTAATATTTTTTCTTTTTACTATGGGGTGTACTCCGAAAATGTGGAGCATCCATCCC
>NW_007431503.1:0-462 GCF_000475195.1 Diaphorina citri
TTTTTTTTTTTTTTTTTTTTTTCCGGACGACACAATATGTCCTGTGGGCAATGTAATTTAAATGAGATTGTTTCCAAACAAACAGACGACACGATTTTTTTCCGAACGACACAAAATGTTCTAGTAGGCAATGTAATTTGAGTGAGATCGTTTCCACTACGTATGACACGATTTTTTTCCCAAACGACAAGTGGGGGTGGGAACGGACCCCGTATTCTAAGCTCAGAACCGAAAAAAAAAACACTTCGTCACTGTCGGGAATCGAACCCGCGACCTCCTGTGTACACACCAAGGAGCGTCCCTCGAGGTCAAGGAATTTTGGGTTTAATCGTGAAACCAATACAAATGTAACTTTATCCGAATTCGGAATGGAAGAAAGAAATTTCAT
The DNA here is from genome assembly GCF_000475195.1 of Diaphorina citri. NCBI lineage: Eukaryota > Metazoa > Arthropoda > Insecta > Hemiptera > Psyllidae > Diaphorina > Diaphorina citri. The sequence goes on from NW_007431503.1 coordinate 389, forward strand.
GCGATTTTTTTTTTTTTTAACTTGATAAGGAGAACCAAAAAGGCATATATATTTTGCAGAACTTCAAAGAATTA
>NW_007431504.1:0-462 GCF_000475195.1 Diaphorina citri
TTTACACTGACCACTAAAGTTCAGCAAAGTTGCGCGTGGTTAGTATCCGGGTGGGTGACCATCTGACTATCACGTATTGCTTTTCCCGGCCCCACTCGGGCTGGCTGAGGTTAATGTGAGTAGCTTGTCGAGGTTTGAAGGAGTTAATTCTATTTCTGAATTGCATGTTGTACATGTAGGCACGGCCTAAATGTTAGTAGCATCATCTTATCATGCTATGCCATTGCCATTTCACCTAACTGTAATGCGCTTCTTTTCTTCGTCTTTATTACGTTTTGTTATTGTATAAATGACATTTGACATTTACATTTAGAAAAAAAAAAAAAGGTTTCGAATGTTTTTACTAAACTCATTTTCCGTGTCTGTGGGGTTGAGATAGGCATGGTACCTATCTCACGCTGAGCTGGAAGAATTAAGGGTTTAAAGACTTGGAAATTTTTTAAGTTCCCAGAAATAATACAC
>NW_007431505.1:0-462 GCF_000475195.1 Diaphorina citri
TAATTAATTAAAACATAAGTTTACTCGGAAAAAAATAGTTGAAATTCAACAATAAAGTAGAAACACTGTTGTTAAAACAAGAAATATGTTGATATCTTTCTCTTTAATTTATTGTAGAATTAAAATAAAGTGAACTATGAATTAGATTGTAAATTTCAAACTACTCTTGTGTGAGGTCTGTTGTTTTAATGGCCTAACGTTTGACAAGGTAAATCTACAAAAATACAGCAGAAATGGTATCTTAGAAAATGTGGGACAGTTGAATTGATTTGACTAATATTTGGTCCTTCAGGCTGGATAAAACGAGAAATATGTTGATATCCGGCCCGAAGGACCAAAAAAATCATCTTGTTTTTAAATTGAAAGACAAGTGTTTAACGTATGGTCATTATTCAGCTGACCTCACACAATGTAATATCTATTTATTATAATCACGTAATTATAACTAATTACATTATTTTA
>NW_007431506.1:0-3597 GCF_000475195.1 Diaphorina citri
TGCATCCAGAATATGATTCTGTACTTGTATTGCAAGTTCACGAGTAGGTGCTAATATCAGAGCATATAACTTATTTCTCGTTTTCTTAACAAACTCAGTGGTATTGGCTGATTCTTCCTCCAGTTCTTCCAAAACTTCTTCTGCTTCTTCTTCAAGGCCAGAATCATTTTCATCTTCTTCTGTTGGATTTTCAAGCTTATTCACAATTCCTGTCAAGATAGGAATGCCAAATGCCAAGGTTTTACCGCTCCCAGTCTCTGCAGCACCAACTATATCTTTCCTTGCTAACAATGCAGAAGGCATTACCATGGATTGTATCTTTGTTGGGGTTTTGAAACCTTTCTGATACAATGCTCTGATAATGGTCTCTGGAATATTGAACTTGACCCACTCGGCCATTTGTACAAACATATCTTCATTGTTACTGGTGTCAACCTCTAATAGTTCCTTATTAGCACTTGTGTATGTCTGTTTCTTCTTCTTTTTCTGCTTCAGTTTTTTACTGTGAGGTTCATCAGATTGAATCTCTTCAGTTTTATTTACTTGATCATCAGGATCATTTGTATTTGCACTAAGCTCAGAGACCTCAACTTGACTGGGGTTTTGTTTCCTTTTCAACTTTTTCTTTTTAGAACTCACAGTTACATTAATGTCTTCTGTTTTCTCTTTGTCAGCTTCAGCTCTTTCCTCTTCTTCATTGTTTTCTTCCTCCTGAAGGTTGAACTTGGTTTTGCTTTTCACTTTAGTTTTAAGAGGTTTCTTTTTCTTCCTTTTCTTTTTCACTCCTCCATCTTTAATTTTGGCTGATGTTTTAGGCGCTCCAATGACAACAGTTTTGTTTTTCTGAAAATTCAAGAAATAAAAATATTAAATAATCAGAATATTTTAATACAAAATTTGGTGAGTTCAAGATTGGGACTTTCTGAATTGCCTGAAACTGCATTACCCCTAGGCTAACCAAGCTTCATAAAAATGAATTGTTTCTTTTCATTTTTTTTTTTTTTTTTTAAGGTTTGAAAGAGGACACTGTAGCAACTGAGAAGAATCATCCAAATATCAAAGAGAAGACAGGAGGGTAGGGGAAAGCACCTTATTAGTTGAGGATAAAGTTTGCCCTGGTGGGAATCGAACCCATGATCCAACACGTACAGAGTAGGTGTGCTAAACACCAAGCTAACTAGGATGGCTTTTTAGACCTTTAAATTCACTGTGGCTGAATGTTTTACATACCTTGTCTAAGCAGTAATCAGTGAGTTCTTCGACACCGATCAAACCATCCAGATCCAGGTTTTGAGAGAGAACCCGGGATTTCAGAGACAAAGGTTTCCATGACAAACCATTCTTTGGTATCACTTTGACCATTTTTGAACCAATTAACACTGCTACTGGGTTAAAATCAGTTTAATTCTTTAAATTTTCACAGAGATATCAAAATCAAGAGGATCCTTATTTTCCAGAAAATTTTCTGTCACATTAGTGATGGGCCGAGTGAATGATTTTACTCGAGTGGACTCGAGTTTGACTTCACTCGAGTCCACTCGATTATTATTTTGTTCCACTCGAGTGGAAAAACTATTCATTGGGTTCTCTGACCCGAGTTCACTCGCGCACTCGCCACATATTATTGCAACATACAGTTTCTATTCGAGTACAAATCTATTCGTCAGAAAAACTATTCGTTTGAACGAGTTGAATGATTCACTACCCCCCTCTCCCCTCTTGCCTCTTACTAGATGATGATGCAAGAAAGAGAACTGAAGAGGGGGAGGGGTATAGTGGTATACCCGTATGCCGAGAGTTTCCGAACGAAAACCCGAATATCAGCGACTCGCTCGCCTACTCGACTCGCGAGTGAGAAATCGGCACGGTGTAATTTCCAGGAATAAATATTCAACTCGATTAATTTCCACTCGAGTTACAACTCGAATTGGAAAATAATCGAGTAGAAAATAATCGAGTTGAAAAATCTCACTCGAGTCCCATCACTAATCCTGACAGTCAGGATAGACAGTGGTGTTAATTTTAGCAACTAACAATGTAACATGGGCGGAGCTCAGACCTTAAAGTCGGCATGTCTCCTCTCACGGCTGCGGTGAAATCTGCGGTCGTGGGCGGGGGGGTGTCGAACGGGTATCTGCATTAAGCCTTGTTGTATATATCTACCTCTAAAAAGGGTTCTAGGCAACTGGGGAAAGAGACCATTAAGCTGTCACACCCAGCCGCAGACCTAGTAATTGATTGCTGGGTATGGGGCTGGGTGGGAGGGCAAAAATGGTACATATCAATAGGATGTACATAGAGATAGGTATTTAAATTACTGTATACATGAGATTAAAAAAAAGAGATAAAAAAGAGAAAAGAAGAGAAAAAAAAAAAAACCAGGTAAATGAAAAAAAAGCAAAAACAACACCGTTATGTACGAACTCTCTTACCCTATTGTAGACATGCTCTATGGTTTCAAAGGTTTATTTAATCCTTACAACTCCTATACCGATATGGCAGCGGCCCGCCGTGCCCGGGGCGCCTGGAGCGGTGTGCGCTGATGTGTGTTGTGTTAAAAATTACAACGTAAATACGGCGTGGATCTAATTCTCCAGGACCCCCGTCGTAACATTGTTCAAAGGTCGCCACGGTCTTTGTGCGGTCCGTAGGTACCTCGCGACCTTTTACGGGTCTCCATCGTCCGCTCACGAGCTCGCGCGTCCTCCATTGTGCTGGAGTTACCTTCTCTTGAGGTGAGGGCCCGGGGATGTGGGCCGAGCGGAGAAAACCGGTCATCAAATAAATCTTCGGAACTCACTAGTAGGCGCCAGAGTAAATGCTGAAACCTATGGACGATGGATTATAATGTGTATGACTCGCATACCTCGTGGTTTAATTGACTTAGAAAAAGAATCCTGTTTATGTACGTATTAGTGCGAGACGCCGCTTTTTTAGGAACGCTTATCTAATCCGAAGCAGGAACTTGCGGCGAATAGTCTAAAGTTCAACATGTCTTAGCGTAGCTATGTTCCTGGGGTCCTGCTCGGAGAGGATAAGACTATACTTTTCGAAGGTATTGAAGATCTAATCTTCGCTGTCAAGTAAAACTTGTAGTACCTGATTTTTCGCGCCATCAGGGGCTCTACTCTAGAGAAATTAGAACGCACACTTGTCAATCCTTCACGTGTGCACCGTTTACTTTATGTACCGTCCTGTTAAGCACGTGTTAAGAACCTGATTTCTCATTGGGACAAGTTGATGATTTGACATTTTAAATAAATTATAAGTTACTTATGAAACTGTTCGTCCAGTCAGACTAATTACTATTAAGTTCTGAGATTCAAAAAATAGAATTAAGAAAGAAGATACATGATTCTTTTAGACAGTAGAAGGGGTAACATGATTCACGTGGAATAGTCATATTATGTAGCAATTATTTTACCTTCGTATAGTAACAAAAAAAAAAAAAAAAGTTTATATAATGTAAAAAAGAAAAAGAAAAGAAAAGAACGAAAAAAAACAAAACAAACACGCAAAAAAAGGAAAAAATAAAGGACCAAACACAAAAAAGAAGAAAAAGAAAATAAATAAAAAAAGAAAAAACGAAGATAACGA